>NW_027332634.1:0-104497 GCF_002575655.3 Aegilops tauschii subsp. strangulata
TCATCAATTTTCAACCCTTTCTGACTTCATTTGTTATTTTCCATGCATTTACTGATTTTTTTGAGCTACAAGACCCTGAAATTGAAAAGCACTACAAATGAACTCTGAAAAGGTTGAAAGTTGGCATGATATCATCATTTCACCCACATAGCATGTGCAAGAAAGTAGAGAGGGTTACGGAAAAAAATGGATGCTCTTCGTGTACAAAACGGACAATGTCTTTCGAAGTATTAGGGTTTCATACGGAAACTCATCTGTTACAAAGGGATTTCATTTTTTTGAACTTATTTGAACTCCATAGTTTTTCTGTGTTCATAATGCACCATTCAAAGCCACATCATCAATTTTCAACCCTTCCTGACTTCATTTGTTATTTTCCATGCATTTACTGATTTTTATGAGCTATAAGACCTTGAAATTGAAAAGCACTATAAATGAACTCTGAAAAGGTTGAAAGTTGGCATGGTATCATCTTTTCACCCACATAGCATGTGAAAGAAAGTAGAGAGGGTTACGACAAAAACTGGATGCACTTAGTGTACAAAACGGACAATCTCTTTCGAAGTATCAGGTTTCATACGGAAACTCGTATGTTATACAAAGGGATTTCATTTTTTTGAACTTATTTGAACTCCATAGTTTTTCTGTGTTCAAAATGCACCATTCAAAGCCACATCATCAATTTTCAACCCTTTCTGACTTCATTTGTTATTTTCCATGCATTTACTGATTTTTTTGAGCTACAAGACCCTGAAATTGAAAAGCACTACAAATGAACTCTGAAAATGTTGAAAGTTGGCATGATATCATCATTTCACCCACATAGCATGTGCAAGAAAGTAGAGAGGGTTACGGAAAAAAATGGATGCTCTTCGTGTACAAAACGGACAATGTCTTTCGAAGTATTAGGGTTTCATACGGAAACTCATCTGTTACAAAGGGATTTCATTTTTTTGAACTTATTTGAACTCCATAGTTTTTCTGTGTTCAAAATGCACCATTCAAAGCCACATCATCAATTTTCAACCCTTCCTGACTTCATTTGTTATTTTCCATGCATTTACTGATTTTTTTTGAGCTATAAGACCTTGAAATTGAAAAGCACTATAAATGAACTCTGAAAAGGTTGAAAGTTGGCATGGTATCATCATTTCACCCACATAGCATGTGAAAGAAAGTAGAGAGGGTTACGGCAAAAACTGGATGCACTTCGTGTACAAAACGGACAATCCCTTTCGAAGTATCAGGGTTTCATACGGAAACTCGTCTGTTATACAAAGGGATTTCATTTTTTTGAACTTATTTGAACTCCATAGATTTTCTGTGTTCAAGATGCATCATTCAAAGCCACATCATCAATTTTAAACCCTTTCTTACTTCATTTGTTATTTTCAATGCATTTACTGGATTTTTTGAGCTATAAGACCCTGAAATGGAAAAGTACTACAAATGAACTCTGAAAAGGTTAAAGTTGGCATGGTATCATCATTTGACCCACATAGCATGTGCAAGAAAGTAGAGAGGGTTACGGAAAAAACTGGTTGCACTTCGTGTACAAAACGGACAATCTCTTTCGAAGTATCAGGGTTTCATACGGAAACTCGTCTGTTACAAACGGATTTCATCTTTTTGAACTTATTTGAACTCCATAGTTTTTCTGTGTTCAAAATGCACCATTCAAAGCCACATCATCAATTTTCAACCCTTTCTGACTTCATTTGTTATTTTCCATGCATTTACTGATTTTTTTGAGCTACAAGACCCTGAAATTGAAAAGCACTACAAATGAACTCTGAAAAGGTTGAAAGTTGGCATGATATCATCATTTCACCCACATAGCATGTGCAAGAAAGTAGAGAGGGTTACGGAAAAAAATGGATGCTCTTCGTGTACAAAACGGACAATGTCTTTCGAAGTATTAGGGTTTCATACGGAAACTCATCTGTTACAAAGGGATTTCATTTTTTTGAACTTATTTGAACTCCATAGTTTTTCTGTGTTCAAAATGCACCATTCAAAGCCACATCATCAATTTTCAACCCTTCCTGACTTCATTTGTTATTTTCCATGCATTTACTGATTTTTTTGAGCTATAAGACCTTGAAATTGAAAAGCACTATAAATGAATTCTGAAAAGGTTGAAAGTTGGCATGGTATCATCTTTTCACCCACATAGCATGTGAAAGAAAGTAGAGAGGGTTACGACAAAAACTGGATGCACTTCGTGTACAAAACGGACAATCTCTTTCGAAGTATCAGGTTTCATACGGAAACTCGTATGTTATACAAAGGGATTTCATTTTTTTGAACTTATTTGAACTCCATAGTTTTTCTGTGTTCAAAATGCACCATTCAAAGCCACATCATCAATTTTCAACCCTTTCTGACTTCATTTGTTATTTTCCATGCATTTACTGATTTTTTTGAGCTACAAGACCCTGAAATTGAAAAGCACTACAAATGAACTCTGAAAATGTTGAAAGTTGGCATGATATCATCATTTCACCCACATAGCATGTGCAAGAAAGTAGAGAGGGTTACGGAAAAAAATGGATGCTCTTCGTGTACAAAACGGACAATGTCTTTCGAAGTATTAGGGTTTCATACGGAAACTCATCTGTTACAAAGGGATTTCATTTTTTTGAACTTATTTGAACTCCATAGTTTTTCTGTGTTCAAAATGCACCATTCAAAGCCACATCATCAATTTTCAACCCTTCCTGACTTCATTTGTTATTTTCCATGCATTTACTGATTTTTTTTGAGCTATAAGACCTTGAAATTGAAAAGCACTATAAATGTACTCTGAAAAGGTTGAAAGTTGGCATGGTATCATCATTTCACCCACATAGCATGTGAAAGAAAGTAGAGAGGGTTACGGCAAAAACTGGATGCACTTCGTGTACAAAACGGACAATCCCTTTCGAAGTATCAGGGTTTCATACGGAAACTCGTCTGTTATACAAAGGGATTTCATTTTTTTGAACTTATTTGAACTCCATAGATTTTGTGTGTTCAAGATGCATCATTCAAAGCCACATCATCAATTTTAAACCCTTTCTTACTTCATTTGTTATTTTCAATGCATTTACTGGATTTTTTGAGCTATAAGACCCTGAAATGGAAAAGTACTACAAATGAACTCTGAAAAGGTTGAAAGTTGGCATGGTATCATCATTTCACCCACATAGCATGTGCAAGAAAGTAGAGAGGGTTACGGAAAAAACTGGTTGCATTTCGTGTACAAAACGGACAATCTCTTTCGAAGTATCAGGGTTTCATACGGAAACTCGTCTGTTACAAACGGATTTCATCTTTTTGAACTTATTTGAACTCCATAGTTTTTCTGTGTTCAAAATGCACCATTCAAAGCCACATCATCAATTTTCAACCCTTTCTGACTTCATTTGTTATTTTCCATGCATTTACTGATTTTTTTGAGCTACAAGACCCTGAAATTGAAAAGCACTACAAATGAACTCTGAAAAGGTTGAAAGTTGGCATGATATCATCATTTCACCCACATAGCATGTGCAAGAAAGTAGAGAGGGTTACATAAAAAAATGGATGCTCTTCGTGTACAAAACGGACAATGTCTTTCGAAGTATTAGGGTTTCATACGGAAACTCATCTGTTACAAAGGGATTTCATTTTTTTGAACTTATTTGAACTCCATAGTTTTTCTGTGTTCGAAATGCACCATTCATAGCCACATCATCAATTTTCAACCCTTCCTGACTTCATTTGTTATTTTCCATGCATTTACTGATTTTTTTGAGCTATTAGACCTTGAAATTGAAAAGCACTATAAATGAACTCTGAAAAGGTTGAAAGTTAGCATGGTATCATCTTTTCACCCACATAGCATGTGAAAGAAAGTAGAGAGGGTTACGACAAAAACTGGATGCACTTCGTGTACAAAACGGACAATCTCTTTCGAAGTATCAGGTTTCATACGGAAACTCGTATGTTATACAAAGGGATTTCATTTTTTTGAACTTATTTGAACTCCATAGTTTTTCTATGTTCAAAATGCACCATTCAAAGCCACATCATCAATTTTCAACCCTTTCTGACTTCATTTGTTATTTTCCATGCATTTACTGATTTTTTTGAGCTACAAGACCCTGAAATTGAAAAGCACTACAAATGAACTCTGAAAATGTTGAAAGTTGGCATGATATCATCATTTCACCCACATAGCATGTGCAAGAAATTAGAGAGGGTTACGGAAAAAAATGGATGCTCTTCGTGTACAAAACGGACAATGTCTTTCGAAGTATTAGGGTTTCATACGGAAACTCATCTGTTACAAAGGGATTTCATTTTTTTGAACTTATTTGAACTCCATAGTTTTTCTGTGTTCAAAATGCACCATTCAAAGCCACATCATCAATTTTCAACCCTTTCTGACTTCATTTGTTATTTTCCATGCATTTACTGATTTTTTTGAGCTATAAGACCTTGAAATTGAAAAGCACTATAAATGAACTCTGAAAAGGTTGAAAGTTGGCATGGTATCATCTTTTCACCCACATAGCATGTGAAAGAAAGTAGAGAGGGTTACGACAAAAACTGGATGCACTTCGTGTACAAAACGGACAATCTCTTTCGAAGTATCAGGTTTCATACGGAAAATCGTATGTTATACAAAGGGATTTCATTTTTTTGAACTTATTTGAACTCCATAGTTTTTCTGTGTTCAAAATGCACCATTCAAAGCCACATCATCAATTTTCAACCCTTTCTGACTTCATTTGTTATTTTCCATGCATTTACTGATTTTTTTGAGCTACAAGACCCTGAAATTGAAAAGCACTACAAATGAACTCTGAAAATGTTGAAAGTTGGCATGATATCATCATTTCACCCACATAGCATGTGCAAGAAAGTAGAGAGGGTTACGGAAAAAAATGGATGCTCTTCGTGTACAAAACGGACAATGTCTTTCGAAGTATTAGGGTTTCATACGGAAACTCATCTGTTACAAAGGGATTTCATTTTTTTGAACTTATTTGAATTCCATAGTTTTTCTGTGTTCAAAATGCACCATTCAAAGCCACATCATCAATTTTCAACCCTTCCTGACTTCATTTGTTATTTTCCATGCATTTACTGATTTTTTTGAGCTATAAGACCTTGAAATTGAAAAGCACTATAAATGAACTCTGAAAAGGTTGAAAGTTGGCATGGTATCATCTTTTCACCCACATAGCATGTGAAAGAAAGTAGAGAGGGTTACGACAAAAACTGGATGCACTTTGTGTACAAAACGGACAATCTCTTTCGAAGTATCAGGTTTCATACGGAAAGTCGTATGTTATACAAAGGGATTTCATTTTTTTGAACTTATTTGAACTCCATAGTTTTTCTGTGTTCAAAATGCACCATTCAAAGCCACATCATCAATTTTCAACCCTTTCTGACTTCATTTGTTATTTTCCATGCATTTACTGATTTTTTTGAGCTACAAGACCCTGAAATTGAAAAGCACTACAAATGAACTCTGAAAATGTTGAAAGTTGGCATGATATCATCATTTCACCCACATAGCATGTGCAAGAAAGTAGAGAGGGTTACGGAAAAAAATGGATGCTCTTCGTGTACAAAACGGACAATGTCTTTCGAAGTATTAGGGTTTCATACGGAAACTCATCTGTTACAAAGGGATTTCATTTTTTTGAACTTATTTGAACTCCATAGTTTTTCTGTGTTCAAAATGCACCATTCAAAGCCACATCATCAATTTTCAACCCTTCCTGACTTCATTTGTTATTTTCCATGCATTTACTGATTTTTTTTGAGCTATAAGACCTTGAAATTGAAAAGCACTATAAATGAACTCTGAAAAGGTTGAAAGTTGGCATGGTATCATCATTTAACCCACATAGCATGTGAAAGAAAGTAGAGAGGGTTACGGCAAAAACTGGATGCACTTCGGGTACAAAACGGACAATCTCTTTCGAAGTATCAGGTTTCATACAGAAACTCGTATGTTATACAAAGGGATTTCATTTTTTTGAACTTATTTGAACTCCATAGTTTTTCTGTGTTCAAAATGCACCATTCAAAGCCACATCATCAATTTTCAACCCTTTCTGACTTCATTTGTTATTTTCCATGCATTTACTGATTTTTTTGAGCTACAAGACCCTGAAATTGAAAAGCACTACAAATGAACTCTGAAAATGTTGAAAGTTGGCATGATATCATCATTTCACCCACATAACATGTGCAAGAAAGTAGAGAGGGTTACGGAAAAAAATGGATGCTCTTCGTGTACAAAACGGACAATGTCTTTCGAAGTATTAGGGTTTCATACGGAAACTCATCTGTTACAAAGGGATTTCATTTTTTTGAACTTATTTGAACTCCATAGTTTTTCTGTGTTCAAAATGCACCATTCAAAGCCACATCATCAATTTTCAACCCTTCCTGACTTCATTTGTTATTTTCCATGCATTTACTGATTTTTTTTGAGCTATAAGACCTTGAAATTGAAAAGCACTATAAATGAACTCTGAAAAGGTTGAAAGTTGGCATGGTATCATCATTTCACCCACATAGCATGTGAAAGAAAGTAGAGAGGGTTACGGCAAAAACTGGATGCACTTCGGGTACAAAACGGACAATCTCTTTCGAAGTATCAGGTTTCATACAGAAACTCGTATGTTATACAAAGGGATTTCATTTTTTTGAACTTATTTGAACTCCATAGTTTTTCTGTGTTCAAAATGCACCATTCAAAGCCACATCATCAATTTTCAACCCTTTCTGACTACATTTGTTATTTTCCATGCATTTACTGATTTTTTTGAGCTACAAGACCTTGAAATTGAAAAGCACTACAAATGAACTCTGAAAAGGTTGAAAGTTGGCATGGTATCATCATTTCACCCACGTTGCATGTGCAAGAAAGTAGAGAGGGTTACGGCAAAAACTGGATGCACTTCGTGTACAAAACGGACAATCTCTTCGAAGTATCACGGTTTCATACGGAAACTCGTCTGTTATTCAAAGGGATTTCATTTTTTGAACTTATTTGAACTCCATAGATTTTCTGTGTTCAAGATGCATCATTCAAAGCCACATCATCAATTTTAAACCCTTTCTTATTTCATTTGTTATTTTCCATGCATTTACTGGATTTTTTGAGCTATAAGACCCTGAAATTGAAAAGCACTACAAATGAACTCTGAAAAGGTTGAAAGTTGGCATGGTATCATCATTTCACCCACATAGCATGTGCAAGAAAGTAGAGAGGGTTACGGAAAAAACTGTTGCACTTCGTGTACAAAACGGACAATCTCTTTTGAAGTATCAGGGTTTCATACGGAAACTCGTCTGTTACAAAGGGATTTCATTTTTTTGAACTTATTTGAACTCCATAGTTTTTCTGTGTTCAAAATGCACCATTCAAAGCCACATCATCAATTTTCAACCCTTTCTGACTTCATTTGTTATTTTCCATGCATTTACTGATTTTTTTGAGCTACAAGACCCTGAAATTGAAAAGCACTACAAATGAACTCTGAAAAGGTTGAAAGTTGGCATGATATCATCATTTCACCCACATAGAATGTGCAAGAAAGTAGAGAGGGTTACGGAAAAAAATGGATGCACTTCGTGTACAAAACGGACAATGTCTTTCGAAGTATTAGGGTTTCATACGGAAACTCATCTGTTACAAAGGGATTTCATTTTTTTGAACTTATTTGAACTCCATAGTTTTTCTGTGTTCAAATGCACCATTCAAAGCCACATGATCAATTTTCAACCCTTCCTGACTTCATTTGTTATTTTCCATGCATTTACTGATTTTTTTGAGCTATAAGACCTTGAAATTGAAAAGCACTATAAATGAACTCTGAAAAGGTTGAAAGTTGGCATGGTATCATCATTTCACCCACATAGCATGTGAAAGAAAGTAGAGAGGGTTACGGCAAAACCTGGATGCACTTCGTGTACAAAACGGACAATCCCTTTCGAAGTTTCAGGGTTTCATACGGAAACTCGTCTGTTATACAAAGGGATTTCATTTTTTTGAACTTATTTGAACTCCATAGATTTTCTGTGTTCAAGATGCATCATTCAAAGCCACATCATCAATTTTAAACCCTTTCTTACTTCATTTGTTATTTTCCATGCATTTACTGGATTTTTTGAGCTATAAGACCCTGAAATGGAAAAGTACTACAAATGAACTCTGAAAAGGTTGAAAGTTGGCATGGTATCATCATTTCACCCACATAGCATGTGCAAGAAAGTAGAGAGGGTTACGGAAAAAACTGGTTGCACTTCGTGTACAAAACGGACAATCTCTTTCGAAGTATCAGGGTTTCATACGGAAACTCGTCTGTTACAAACGGATTTCATTTTTTTGAACTTATTTGAACTCCATAGTTTTTCTGTATTCAAAATGCACCATTCAAAGCCACATCATCAATTTTCAACCCTTTCTGACTTCATTTGTTATTTTCCATGCATTTACTGATTTTTTTTGAGCTACAAGACCCTGAAATTGAAAAGCACTACAAATGAACTCTGAAAAGGTTGAAAGTTGGCATGATATCATCATTTCACCCACATAGCATGTGCAAGAAAGTAGAGAGGGTTACGGAAAAAAATGGATGCTCTTCGTGTACAAAACGGACAATGTGTTTCGAAGTATTAGGGTTTCATACGGAAACTCATCTGTTACAAAGGGATTTCATTTTTTTGAACTTATTTGAACTCCATAGTTTTTCTGTGTTCAAAATGCACCATTCAAAGCCACATCATCAATTTTCAACCCTTCCTGACTTCATTTGTTATTTTCCATGCATTTACAGATTTTTTTGAGCTATAAGACCTTGAAATTGAAAAGCACTATAAATGAACTCTGAAAAGGTTGAAAGTTGGCATGGTATCATCTTTTCACCCACATAGCATGTGAAAGAAAGTAGAGAGGGTTACGACAAAAACTGGATGCACTTCGTGTACAAAACGGACAATCTCTTTCGAAGTATCAGGTTTCATACGAAAACTCGTATGTTATACAAAGGGATTTCATTTTTTTGAACTTATTTGAACTCCATAGTTTTTCTGTGTTCAAAATGCACCATTCGAAGCCACATCATCAATTTTCAACCCTTTCTGACTTCATTTGTTATTTTCCATGCATTTACTGATTTTTTTGAGCTACAAGACCCTGAAATTGAAAAGCACTACAAATGAACTCTGAAAAGGTTGAAAGTTGGCATGGTATCATCATTTCACCCACATAGCATGTGCAAGAAAGTAGAGAGGGTTACGGCAAAAACTAGATGCACTTCGTGTACCAAACGGACAATCTCTTTCGAAGTATCAGGTGTTCATACGGAAACTCGTCTGTTATACAAAGGGATTTCATTTTTTGAACTTATTTGAACTCCATAGTTTTTCTGTGTTCAAAATGCACCATTCAAAGCCACATCATCAATTTTCAACCCTTTCTAACTTCATTTGTTATTTTCCATGCATTTACTAATTTTTTTGAGCTATAAGACCCTGAAATTGAAAAGCACTACAAATGAACTCTTAAAAGGTTGAAAGTTGGCATGGTATCATCATTTCACCCACGTAGCATGTGCAAGAAAGTTTAGAGGGTTACGGCAAAAACTGGATGCACTTCGTGTACAAAACGGACAATCTCTTTCGAAGTATCAGGGTTTCATACGGAAACTCGTCTGTTATACAAAGGGATTTCATTTCTTGAACTTATTTGAACTCCATAGTTTTTCTGTGTTCAAAATGCATCTTTCAAAGCCACATCATCTATTTTCAACCCTTTCTTACTTCATTTGTTATTTTCCATGCATTTACTGATTTTTTTGAGCTATAAGACCCTGAAATTGAAAAGCACTACAAATGAACTCTGAAAAGGTTGAAAGTTGGCATGATATCATCATTTCACCCACATAGCATGTGCAAGAAAGTAGAGAGGGTTACGGAAAAAACTGGATGCACTTGGCGCACAAAACGGACAATCTCTTTCGAAGTATCAGAGTTTCATACGGAAACTCGTCTGTTACAAAGGGATTTCATTTTTTTGAACTTATTTGAACCCCATAGTTTTTCTGTGTTCAAAATGCACCATTCAAAGCCACATCATCAATTTTCAACCCTTTCTGACTTCATTTGTTATTGTCCATGCATTTACTGATTTTTTTGAGCTACAAGACCCTGAAATTGAAAAGCACTACAAATGAACTCTGAAAAGGTTGAAAGTTGGCATGGTATCATCATTTCACCCACATAGCATGTGCAAGAAAGTAGAGAGGGTTACGGCAAAAACTAGATTCACTTCATGTACCAAACGGACAATCTCTTTCAAAGTATCAGGTGTTCATACGGAAACTCGTCTATTATACAAAGGGATTTCATTTTTTGAACTTGTTTGAACTCCGTAGTTTTTATGTGTTCAAAATGCACCATTCAAAGCCACATCATCAATTTTCAACCCTTCCTGACTTCATTAGTTATTTTCCATGCATTTACTGATTTTTTTGAGCTATAAGACCTTGAAATAGAAAAGCACTATAAATGAACTCTTAAAAGGTTGAAAGTTGGCATGGTATCATCATTTCACCCACATAGCATGTGAAAGAAAGTAGAGAGGGTTACGGCAAAAACTGGATGCACTTCGTGTACAAAACGGACAATCTCTTTCGAAGTATCAGGGTTTCATACGGAAACTCGTCTGTTATACAAAGGGATTTCATTTTTTTAAACTTATTTGAACTCCATAGATTTTCTGTGTTCAAGATGCATCATTCAAAGCCACATCATCAATTTTAAACCCTTTCTTACTTCATTTGTTATTTTCCATGCATTTACTGGATTTTTTGAGCTATAAGACCCTGAAATTGAAAAGCACTACAAATGAACTCTGAAAAGGTTGAAAGTTGGCATGGTATCATCATTTCACCCACATAGCATGTGCAAGAAAGTAGAGAGGGTTATGGAAAAAACTGGTTGCACTTCGTGTACAAAACGGACAATGTCTTTCGAAGTATTAGGGTTTCATACGGAAACTCATCTGTTACAATGGGATTTCATTTTTTTGAACTTATTTGAACTCCATAGTTTTTCTGTGTTCAAAATGCACCATTCAAAGCCACATCATCAATTTTCAACCCTTCCTGACTTCATTTGTTATTTTCCATGCATTTACTGATTTTTTTGAGCTATAAGACCTTGAAATTGAAAAGCACTATAAATGAACTCTGAAAAGGTTGAAAGTTGGCATGGTATCATCATTTCACCAACATAGCATGTGAAAGAAAGTAGAGAGGGTTACGGCAAAAACTGGATGCACTTCGTGTACAAAACGTACAATCTCTTTCGAAGTATCAGGTTTCATACGGAAACTCGTATGTTATACAAAGGGATTTCATTTTTTTGAACTTATTTGAACTCCATAGTTTTTATGTGTTCAAAATGCACCATTCAAAGCCACATCATCAATTTTCAACCCTTTTGACTTCATTTGTTATTTTCCATGCATTTACTGATTTTTTTGAGCTACAAGACCCTGAAATTGAAAAGCACTACAAATGAACTCTGAAAAGGTTGAAAGTTGGCATGATATCATCATTTCACCCACATAGAATGTGCAAGAAAGTAGAGAGGGTTACGGCAAAAACTGGATGCACTTCGTGTACAAAACGGACAATGTCTTTCGAAGTATCAGGGTTTTATACGGAAACTCGTCTGTTACAAAAGGATTTCATTTTTTGAACTTATTTGAACTCCATAGTTTTTATGTGTTCAAAATGCACCATTCAAAGCCACATCATCAATTTTCAACCCTTCCTGACTTCATTTGTTATTTTCCATGCATTTACTGATTTTTTTGAGCTATAAGACCTTGAAATTGAAAAGTACTATAAATGAACTCTGAAAAGGTTGAAAGTTGGCATGGTATCATCATTTCACGCACATAGCATGTGGAAGAAAGTTTAGAGGGTTACGGAAAAAACTGGATGCACTTCGCGTACAAAACGGACAATCTCTTTCGAAGTATCAGGGTTTCATACGGAAACTCGTCTGTTATACAAAGGGATTTCATTTTTTTTAACTTATTTGAACTCCATAGATTTTCTGTGTTCAAGATGCATCATTCAAAGCCACATCATCAATTTTAAACCGTTTCTTACTTCATTTGTTATTTTCCATGCATTTACTGGATTTTTTGAGCTATAAGACCCTGAAATTGAAAAGCACTACAAATGAACTCTGAAAAGGTTGAAAGTTGGCATGGTATCATCATTTCACCCACATAGCTTGTGCAAGAAAGTAGAGAGGGTTACGGAAAAAACTGGTTGCACTTCGTGTTCAAAACGGACAATGTCTTTCGAAGTATTAGGGTTTCATACGGAAACTCATCTGTTACAATGGGATTTCATTTTTTTGAACTTATTTGAACTCCATAGTTTTTCTGTGTTCAAAATGCACCATTCAAAGCCACATCATCAATTTTTAACCCTTCCTGACTTCATTTGTTATTTTCCATGCATTTACTGATTTTTTTGAGCTATAAGACCTTGAAATTGAAAAGCACTATAAATGAACTCTGAAAAGGTTGAAAGTTGGCATGGTATCATCATTTCACCAACATTGCATGTGAAAGAAAGTAGAGAGGGTTACGGCAAAAACTGGATGCACTTCGTGTACAAAACGGACAATCTCTTTCGAAGTATCAGGTTTCATACGGAAATTCGTATGTTATACAAAGGGATTTCATTTTTTTGAACTTATTTGAACCCCATAGTTTTTCTGTGTTCAAAATGCACCATTCAAAGCCACATCATCAATTTTCAACACTTTCTGACTTCATTTGTTATTGTCCATGCATTTACTGATTTTTTTGAGCTACAAGACCCTGAAATTGAAAAGCACTACAAATGAACTCTGAAAAGGTTGAAAGTTGGCATGGTATCATCATTTCACCCACATAGCATGTGCAAGAAAGTAGAGAGGGTTACGGCAAAAACTGGATGCACTTCGTGTACAAAACGGACAATGTCTTTCGAAGTATCAGGGTTTCATACGGAAACTCGCCTGTTACAAAAGGATTTCATTTTTTTGAACTTATTTGAACTCCATAGTTTTTCCGTGTTCAAAATGCACCATTCAAAGCCACATCATCAATTTTCAACCCTTCCTGACTTCATTTGTTATTTTCCATGCATTTACTGATTTTTTTGAGCTATAAGACCTTGAAATTGAAAAGCACTATAAATGAACTCTGAAAAGGTTGAAAGTTGGCATGGTATCATCATTTCACGCACATAGCATGTGCAAGAAAGTTTAGAGGGTTACAGCAAAAACTGGATGCACTTCGTGTACAAAACGGACAATCTCTTTCGAAGTATCAGGGTTTCATACGGAAACTCGTCGGTTATACAAAGGGATTTCATTTTTTGAACTTATTTGAACTCCATAGTTTTTCTGTGTTCAAAATGCATCTTTCAAAGCCACATCATCTATTTTCAACCCTTTCTTACTTCATTTGTTATTTTCCATGCATTCACTGATTTTTTTGAGCTATAAGACCCTGAAATTGAAAAGCACTACAAATGAACTCTGAAAAGGTTGAAAGTTGGCATGATATCATCATTTCACCCACATAGCATGTGCAAGAAAGTAGAGAGGGTTACGGAAAAAACTGGATGCACTTGGCGTACAAAACGGACAATCTCTTTCGAAGTATCAGAGTTTCACACGGAAACTCGTCTGTTACAAAGGGATTTCATTTTTTTGAACTTATTTGAACCCCATAGTTTTTCTGTGTTCAAAATGCACCATTCAAAGCCACATCATCAATTTTCAACCCTTTCTGACTTCATTTGTTATTGTCCATGCATTTACTGATTTTTTTGAGCTACAAGACCCTGAAATTGAAAAGCACTACAAATGAACTCTGAAAAGGTTGAAAGTTGGCATGGTATCATCATTTCACCCACATAGCATGTGCAAGAAAGTAGAGAGGGTTACGGCAAAAACTGGATGCACTTCGTGTACAAAACGGACAATGTCTTTCGAAGTATCAGGGTTTCATACGGAAACTCGCCTGTTACAAAAGGATTTCATTTTTTTTGAACTTATTTGAACTCCATAGTTTTTCCGTGTTCAAAATGCACCATTCAAAGCCACATCATCAATTTTCAACCCTTCCTGACTTCATTTGTTATTTTCCATGCATTTACTGATTTTTTTGAGCTATAAGACCTTGAAATTGAAAAGCACTATAAATGAACTCTGAAAAGGTTGAAAGTTGGCATGGTATCATCATTTCACGCACATAGCATGTGCAAGAAAGTTTAGAGGGTTACAGCAAAAACTGGATGCACTTCGTGTACAAAACGGACAATCTCTTTCGAAGTATCAGGGTTTCATACGGAAACTCGTCGGTTATACAAAGGGATTTCATTTTTTGAACTTATTTGAACTCCATAGTTTTTCTGTGTTCAAAATGCATCTTTCAAAGCCACATCATCTATTTTCAACCCTTTCTTACTTCATTTGTTATTTTCCATGCATTCACTGATTTTTTTGAGCTATAAGACCCTGAAATTGAAAAGCACTACAAATGAACTCTGAAAAGGTTGAAAGTTGGCATGATATCATCATTTCACCCCACATAGCATGTGCAAGAAAGTAGAGAGGGTTACGGAAAAAACTGGATGCACTTGGCGTACAAAACGGACAATCTCTTTCGAAGTATCAGAGTTTCACACGGAAACTCGTCTGTTACAAGGGATTTCATTTTTTTGAACTTATTTGAACCCCATAGTTTTTCTGTGTTCAAAATGCACCATTCAAAGCCACATCATCAATTTTCAACCCTTTCTGACTTCATTTGTTATTGTCCATGCATTTACTGATTTTTTTGAGCTACAAGACCCTGAAATTGAAAAGCACTACAAATGAACTCTGAAAAGGTTGAAAGTTGGCATGGTATCATCATTTCACCCACATAGCATGTGCAAGAAAGTAGAGAGGGTTACGGCAAAAACTGGATGCACTTCGTGTACAAAACGGACAATGTCTTTCGAAGTATCAGGGTTTCATACGGAAACTCGCCTGTTACAAAAGGATTTCATTTTTTTTGAACTTATTTGAACTCCATAGTTTTTCCGTGTTCAAAATGCACCATTCAAAGCCACATCATCAATTTTCAACCCTTCCTGACTTCATTTGTTATTTTCCATGCATTTACTGATTTTTTTGAGCTATAAGACCTTGAAATTGAAAAGCACTATAAATGAACTCTGAAAAGGTTGAAAGTTGGCATGGTATCATCATTTCACGCACATAGCATGTGCAAGAAAGTTTAGAGGGTTACAGCAAAAACTGGATGCACTTCGTGTACAAAACGGACAATCTCTTTCGAAGTATCAGGGTTTCATACGGAAACTCGTCGGTTATACAAAGGGATTTCATTTTTTGAACTTATTTGAACTCCATAGTTTTTCTGTGTTCAAAATGCATCTTTCAAAGCCACATCATCTATTTTCAACCCTTTCTTACTTCATTTGTTATTTTCCATGCATTCACTGATTTTTTTGAGCTATAAGACCCTGAAATTGAAAAGCACTACAAATGAACTCTGAAAAGGTTGAAAGTTGGCATGATATCATCATTTCACCCCACATAGCATGTGCAAGAAAGTAGAGAGGGTTACGGAAAAAACTGGATGCACTTGGCGTACAAAACGGACAATCTCTTTCGAAGTATCAGAGTTTCACACGGAAACTCGTCTGTTACAAAGGGATTTCATTTTTTTGAACTTATTTGAACCCCATAGTTTTTCTGTGTTCAAAATGCACCATTCAAAGCCACATCATCAATTTTCAACCCTTTCTGACTTCATTTGTTATTGTCCATGCATTTACTGATTTTTTTGAGCTACAAGACCCTGAAATTGAAAAGCACTACAAATGAACTCTGAAAAGGTTGAAAGTTGGCATGGTATCATCATTTCACCCACATAGCATGTGCAAGAAAGTAGAGAGGGTTACGGCAAAAACTAGATGCACTTCGTGTACCAAACGGACAATCTCTTTCGAAGTATCAGGTGTTCATACGGAAACTCGTCTGTTATACAAAGGGATTTCATTTTTTGAACTTATTTGAACTCCATAGTTTTTCTTTGTTCAAAATGCACCATTCAAAGCCACATCATCAATTTTCAACCCTTCCTGACTTCATTAGTTATTTTTCATGCATTTACTGATTTTTTTGAGCTATAAGACCTTGAAATCGAAAAGCACTATAAATGAACTCTTAAAAGGTTGAAAGTTGGCATGGTATCATCATTTCACCCACATAGCATGTGAAAGAAAGTAGAGAGGGTTACGGCAAAAACTGGATGCACTTCGTGTACAAAACGGGCAATCTCTTTCGAAGTATCAGGGTTTCATACGGAAACTCGTCTGTTATACAAAGGGATTTCATTTTTTTAACTTATTTGAACTCCATAGATTTTCTGTGTTCAAGATGCATCATTCAAAGCCACATCATCGATTTTAAACCCTTTCTTACTTCATTTGTTATTTTCCATGCATTTACTGGATTTTTTGAGCTATAAGACCTTGAAATTGAAAAGCACTACAAATGAACTCTGAAAAGGTTGAAAGTTGGCATGGTATCATCATTTCACCCACATAGCATGTGCAAGAAAGTAGAGAGGGTTACGGAAAAAACTGGTTGTACTTCGTGTACAAAACGGACAATGTCTTTCGAAGTATTAGGGTTTCATACGGAAACTCATCTGTTACAATGGGATTTCATTTTTTTGAACTTATTTGAACTCCATAGTTTTTCTGTGTTCAAAATGCACCATTCAAAGCCACATCATCAATTTTCAACCCTTCCTGACTTCATTTGTTATTTTCCATGCATTTACTGATTATTTTGAGCTATAAGACCTTGAAATTGAAAAGCACTATAAATGAACTCTGAAAAGGTTGAAAGTTGGCATGGTATCATCATTTCACCAACATAGCATGTGAAAGAAAGTAGAGAGGGTTACGGCAAAAACTGGATGCACTTCGTGTACAAAACGTACAATCTCTTTCGAAGTATCAGGTTTCATACGGAAACTCGTATGTTATACAAAGGGATTTCATTTTTTTGAACTTATTTGAACTCCATAGTTTTTATGTGTTCAAAATGCACCATTCAAAGCCACATCATCAATTTTCAACCCTTTCTGACTTCATTTGTTATTTTCCATGCATTTACTGATATTTTTGAGCTACAAGACCATGAAATTGAAAAGCACTACAAATGAACTCTGAAAAGGTTGAAAGTTGGCATGATATCATCATTTCACCCACATAGCATGTGCAAGAAAGTAGAGAGGGTTACGGCAAAAACTGGATGCACTTCGTGTACAAAACGGACAATGTCTTTCGAAGTATCAGGGTTTCATACGGAAACTCGTCTGTTACAAAAGGATTTCATTTTTTGAACTTATTTGAACTCCATAGTTTTTCTGTGTTCAAAATGCACCATTCAAAGCCACATCATCAATTTTCAACCCTTCCTGACTTCATTTGTTAGTTTCCATGCAATTTACTGATTATTTTGAGCTATAAGACCTTGAAATTGAAAAGCACTATAAATGAACTCTGAAAAGGTTGAAAGTTGGCATGGTATCATCATTTCACGCACATAGCATGTGCAAGAAAGTTTAGAGGGTTACGGCAAAAACTGGATGCACTTCGCGTACAAAACGGACAATCTCTTTCGAAGTATCAGTGTTTCATACGGAAACTCGTCTGTTATATAAGGGATTTCATTTTTTTGAACTTATTTGAACCCCATAGTTTTTCTGTGTTCAAAATGCATCTTTCAAAGCCACATCATCTATTTTCAACCCTTTCTTACTTCATTTGTTATTTTCCATGCATTTACTGATTTTTTTTGAGCTATAAGACCCTGAAATTGAAAAGCACTACAAATGAACTCTGAAAAGGTTGAAAGTTGGCATGGTATCATCATTTCACCCACATAGCATGTGCAAGATAGTAGAGAGGGTTACGGAAAAAACTGTTGCACTTCGTGTACAAAACGGACAATCTCTTTCGAAGTATCAGGGTTTCATACGGAAACTCGTCTGTTATACAAAGGGATTTCATTTTTTAACTTATTTGAACTCCATAGATTTTCTGTGTTCAAGATGCATCATTCAAAGCCACATCATCAATTTTAAACCCTTTCTTACTTCATTTGTTATTTTCCATGCATTTACTGGATTTTTTGAGCTATAAGACCCTGAAATTGATTGAAAAGCACTACAAATGAACTCTGAAAAGGTTGAAAGTTGGCATGGTATCATCATTTCACCCACATAGCATGTGCCAGAAAGTAGAGAGGGTTACGGAAAAAACTGGTTGCACTTCGTGTACAAAACGGACAATGTCTTTCGAAGTATTAGGGTTTCATACGGAAACTCATCTGTTACAATGGGATTTCATTTTTCTGAACTTATTTGAACTCCATAGTTTTTCTATGTTCAAAATGCACCATTCAAAGCCACATCATCAATTTTCAACCCTTCCTGACTTCATTTGTTATTTTCCATGCATTTACTGATTTTTTTGAGCTATAAGACCTTGAAATTGAAAAGCACTATAAATGAACTCTGAAAAGGTGAAAGTTGGCATGGTATCATCATTTCACCCACATAGCATGTGCAAGAAAGTAGAGAGGGTTACGGAAAAAACTGGTTGCACTTCGTGTACAAAACGGATAATGTCTTTCGAAGTATTAGGGTTTCATACGAAACTCATCTGTTACAATGGGATTTCATTTTTTTGAACTTATTTGAACTCCATAGTTTTTCTGTGTTCAAAATGCACCATTCAAAGCCACATCATCAATTTTCAACCCTTCCTGACTTCATTTGTTATTTTCCATGCATTTACTGATTATTTTGAGCTATAAGACCTTGAAATTGAAAAGCACTATAAATGAACTCTGAAAAGGTTGAAAGTTGGCATGGTATCATCATTTCACCAACATAGCATGTGAAAGAAAGTAGAGAGGGTTACGGCAAAAACTGGATGCACTTCGTGTACAAAACGTACAATCTCTTTCGAAGTATCAGGTTTCATACGGAAACTCGTATGTTATACAAAGGGATTTCATTTTTTTGAACTTATTTGAACTCCATAGTTTTTATGTGTTCAAAATGCACCATTCAAAGCCACATCATCAATTTTCAACCCTTTCTGACTTCATTTGTTATTTTCCGTGCATTTACTGATTTTTTTGAGCTACAAGACCATGAAATTGAAAAGCACTACAAATGAACTCTGAAAAGGTTGAAAGTTGGCATGATATCATCATTTCACCCACATAGCATGTGCAAGAAAGTAGAGAGGGTTACGGCAAAAACTGGATGCACTTCGTGTACAAAACGGACAATGTCTTTCGAAGTATCAGGGTTTCATACGGAAACTCGTCTGTTACAAAAGGATTTCATTTTTGAACTTATTTGAACTCATAGTTTTTCTGTGTTCAAAATGCACCATTCAAAGCCACATCATCAATTTTCAACCCTTCCTGACTTCATTTGTTAGTTTCCATGCATTTACTGATTTTTTTGAGCTATAAGACCTTGAAATTGAAAAGCACTATAAATGAACTCTGAAAAGGTTGAAAGTTGGCATGGTATCATCATTTCACGCACATAGCATGTGCAAGAAAGTAGAGAGGGTTACGGCAAAAACTAGATGCACTTCGTGTACCAAACGGACAATCTCTTCGAAGTATCAGGTGTTCATACGGAAACTCGTCTGTTATACAAAGGGATTTCATTTTTTTGAACTTATTTGAACTCCATAGTTTTTCTGTGTTCAAAATGCACCATTCAAAGCCACATCATCAATTTTCAACCCTTCCTGACTTCATTAGTTATTTTTCATGCATTTACTGATTTTTTTGAGCTATAAGACTTGAAATCGAAAAGCACTATAAATGAACTCTTAAAGGTTGAAAGTTGGCATGGTATCATCATTTCACCCACATAGCATGTGAAAGAAAGTAGAGAGGGTTACGGCAAAAACTGGATGCACTTCGTGTACAAAACGGACAATCTCTTTCGAAGTATCAGGGTTTCATACGGAAACTCGTCTGTTATACAAAGGATTTCATTTTTTTAACTTATTTGAACTCCATAGATTTTCTGTGTTCAAGATGCATCATTCAAAGCCACATCATCAATTTTAAACCCTTTCTTACTTCATTTGTTATTTTCCATGCATTTACTGGATTTTTTGAGCTATAAGACCCTGAAATTGAAAAGCACTACAAATGAACTCTGAAAAGGTTGAAAGTTGGCATGGTATCATCATTTCACCCACATAGCATGTGCAAGAAAGTAGAGAGGGTTACGGAAAAAACTGGTTGCACTTCGTGTACAAAACGGACAATGTCTTTCGAAGTATTAGGGTTTCATACGGAAACTCATCTGTTACAATGGGATTTCATTTTTTTGAACTTATTTGAACTCCATAGTTTTTCTGTGTTCAAAATGCACCATTCAAAGCCACATCATCAATTTTCAACCCTTCCTGACTTCATTTGTTATTTTCCATGCATTTACTGATTATTTTGAGCTATAAGACCTTGAAATTGAAAAGCACTATAAATGAACTCTGAAAAGGTTGAAAGTTGGCATGGTATCATCATTTCACCAACATAGCATGTGAAAGAAAGTAGAGAGGGTTACGGCAAAAACTGGATGCACTTCGTGTACAAAACGTACAATCTCTTTCGAAGTATCAGGTTTCATACGGAAACTCGTATGTTATACAAAGGGATTTCATTTTTTTGAACTTATTTGAACTCCATAGTTTTTATGTGTTCAAAATGCACCATTCAAAGCCACATCATCAATTTTCAACCCTTTCTGACTTCATTTGTTATTTTCCATGCATTTACTGATATTTTTGAGCTACAAGACCATGAAATTGAAAAGCACTACAAATGAACTCTGAAAAGGTTGAAAGTTGGCATGATATCATCATTTCACCCACATAGCATGTGCAAGAAAGTAGAGAGGGTTACGGCAAAAACTGGATGCACTTCGTGTACAAAACGGACAATGTCTTTCGAAGTATCAGGGTTTCATACGGAAACTCGTCTGTTACAAAAGGATTTCATTTTTTGAACTTATTTGAACTCCATAGTTTTTCTGTGTTCAAAATGCACCATTCAAAGCCACATCATCAATTTTCAACCCTTCCTGACTTCATTTGTTAGTTTCCATGCATTTACTGATTATTTTGAGCTATAAGACCTTGAAATTGAAAAGCACTATAAATGAACTCTGAAAAGGTTGAAAGTTGGCATGGTATCATCATTTCACGCACATAGCATGTGCAAGAAAGTTTAGAGGGTTACGGCAAAAACTGGATGCACTTCGCGTACAAAACGGACAATCTCTTTCGAAGTATCAGTGTTTCATACGGAAACTCGTCTGTTATTGAAAGGGATTTCATTTTTTTGAACTTATTTGAACCCCATAGTTTTTCTGTGTTCAAAATGCATCTTTCAAAGCCACATCATCTATTTTCAACCCTTTCTTACTTCATTTGTTATTTTCCATGCATTTACTGATTTTTTTGAGCTATAAGACCCTGAAATTGAAAAGCACTACAAATGAACTCTGAAAAGGTTGAAAGTTGGCATGGTATCATCATTTCACCCACATAGCATGTGCAAGATAGTAGAGAGGGTTACGGAAAAAACTGTTGCACTTCGTGTACAAAACGGACAATCTCTTTCGAAGTATCAGGGTTTCATACGGAAACTCGTCTGTTATACAAAGGGATTTCATTTTTTAACTTATTTGAACTCCATAGATTTTCTGTGTTCAAGATGCATCATTCAAAGCCACATCATCAATTTTAAACCCTTTCTTACTTCATTTGTTATTTTCCATGCATTTACTGGATTTTTTGAGCTATAAGACCCTGAAATTGAAAAGCACTACAAATGAACTCTGAAAAGGTTGAAAGTTGGCATGGTATCATCATTTCACCCACATAGCATGTGCCAGAAAGTAGAGAGGGTTACGGAAAAAACTGGTTGCACTTCGTGTACAAAACGGACAATGTCTTTCGAAGTATTAGGGTTTCATACGGAAACTCATCTGTTACAATGGGATTTCATTTTTCTGAACTTATTTGAACTCCATAGTTTTTTCTATGTTCAAAATGCACCATTCAAAGCCACATCATCAATTTTCAACCCTTCCTGACTTCATTTGTTATTTTCCATGCATTTACTGATTTTTTTGAGCTATAAGACCTTGAAATTGAAAAGCACTATAAATGAACTCTGAAAAGGTTGAAAGTTGGCATGGTATCATCATTTCACCCACATAGCATGTGCAAGAAAGTAGAGAGGGTTACGGAAAAAACTGGTTGCACTTCGTGTACAAAACGGACAATGTCTTTCGAAGTATTAGGGTTTCATACGGAAACTCATCTGTTACAATGGGATTTCATTTTTTTGAACTTATTTGAACTCCATAGTTTTTCTGTGTTCAAAATGCACCATTCAAAGCCACATCATCAATTTTCAACCCTTCCTGACTTCATTTGTTAGTTTCCATGCATTTACTGATTTTTTTGAGCTATAAGACCTTGAAATTGAAAAGCACTATAAATGAACTCTGAAAAGGTTGAAAGTTGGCATGGTATCATCATTTCACGCACATAGCATGTGCAAGAAAGTTTAGAGGGTTACGGCAAAAACTGGATGCACTTCGCGTACAAAACGGACAATCTCTTTCGAAGTATCAGTGTTTCATACGGAAACTCGTCTGTTATATAAAGGGATTTCATTTTTTTAACTTATTTGAACTCCATAGATTTTCTGTGTTCAAGATGCATCATTCAAAGCCACATCATCAATTTTAAACCCTTTCTTACTTCATTTGTTATTTTCCATGCATTTACTGGATTTTTTGAGCTATAAGACCCTGAAATTGAAAAGCACTACAAATGAACTCTGAAAAGGTTGAAAGTTGGCATGGTATCATCATTTCACCCACATAGCATGTGCAAGAAAGTAGAGAGGGTTACGGAAAAAACTGGTTGCACTTCGTGTACAAAACGGACAATGTCTTTCGAAGTATTAGGGTTTCATACGGAAACTCATCTGTTACAATGGGATTTCATTTTTTTGAACTTATTTGAACTCCATAGTTTTTCTGTGTTCAAAATGCACCATTCAAAGCCACATCATCAATTTTCAACCCTTCCTGACTTCATTTGTTATTTTCCATGCATTTACTGATTATTTTGAGCTATAAGACCTTGAAATTGAATAGCACTATAAATGAACTCTGAAAAGGTTGAAAGTTGGCATGGTATCATCATTTCACGCACATAGCATGTGCAAGAAAGTTTAGAGGGTTACGGCAAAAACTGGATGCACTTCGCGTACAAAACGGACAATCTCTTTCGAAGTATCAGTGTTTCATACGGAAACTCGTCTGTTATATAAAGGGATTTCATTTTTTTGAACTTATTTGAACCCCATAGTTTTTCTGTGTTCAAAATGCATCTTTCAAAGCCACATCATCTATTTTCAACCCTTTCTTACTTCATTTGTTATTTTCCATGCATTTACTGATTTTTTTGAGCTACAAGACCCTGAAATTGAAAAGCACTACAAATGAACTCTGAAAAGGTTGAAAGTTGGCATGGTATCATCATTTCACCCACATAGCATGTGCAAGATAGTAGAGAGGGTTACGGAAAAAACTGTTGCACTTCGTGTACAAAACGGACAATCTCTTTCGAAGTATCAGGGTTTCATACGGAAACTCGTCTGTTATACAAAGGGATTTCATTTTTTTAACTTATTTGAACTCCATAGATTTTCTGTGTTCAAGATGCATCATTCAAAGCCACATCATCAATTTTAAACCCTTTCTTACTTCATTTGTTATTTTCCATGCATTTACTGGATTTTTTGAGCTATAAGACCCTGAAATTGAAAAGCACTACAAATGAACTCTGAAAAGGTTGAAAGTTGGCATGGTATCATCATTTCACCCACATAGCATGTGCAAGAAAGTAGAGAGGGTTACGAAAAAAACTGGTTGCACTTCGGTTACAAAACGGACAATGTCTTTCGAAGTATTAGGGTTTCATACGGAAACTCATCTGTTACAATGGGATTTCATTTTTTTGAACTTATTTGAACTCCATAGTTTTTCTGTGTTCAAAATGCACCATTCAAAGCCACATCATCAATTTTCAACCCTTCCTGACTTCATTTGTTAGTTTCCATGCATTTACTGATTTTTTTGAGCTATAAGACCTTGAAATTGAAAAGCACTATAAATGAACTCTGAAAAGGTTGAAAGTTGGCATGGTATCATCATTTCACGCACATAGCATGTGCAAGAAAGTTTAGAGGGTTACGGCAAAAACTGGATGCACTTCGCGTACAAAACGGACAATCTCTTTCGAAGTATCAGTGTTTCATACGGAAACTCGTCTGTTATATAAAGGGATTTCATTTTTTTAACTTATTTGAACTCCATAGATTTTCTGTGTTCAAGATGCATCATTCAAAGCCACATCATCAATTTTAAACCCTTTCTTACTTCATTTGTTATTTTCCATGCATTTACTGGATTTTTTGAGCTATAAGACCCTGAAATTGAAAAGCACTACAAATGAACTCTGAAAAGGTTGAAAGTTGGCATGGTATCATCATTTCACCCACATAGCATGTGCAAGAAAGTAGAGAGGGTTACGGAAAAAACTGGTTGCACTTCGTGTACAAAACGGACAATGTCTTTCGAAGTATTAGGGTTTCATACGGAAACTCATCTGTTACAATGGGATTTCATTTTTTTGAACTTATTTGAACTCCATAGTTTTTCTGTGTTCAAAATGCACCATTCAAAGCCACATCATCAATTTTCAACCCTTCCTGACTTCATTTGTTATTTTCCATGCATTTACTGATTATTTTGAGCTATAAGACCTTGAAATTGAAAAGCACTATAAATGAACTCTGAAAAGGTTGAAAGTTGGCATGGTATCATCATTTCACCAACATAGCATGTGAAAGAAAGTAGAGAGGGTTACGGCAAAAACTGGATGCACTTCGTGTACAAAACGTACAATCTCTTTCGAAGTATCAGGTTTCATACGGAAACTCGTATGTTATACAAAGGGATTTCATTTTTTTGAACTTATTTGAACTCCATAGTTTTTATGTGTTCAAAATGCACCATTCAAAGCCACATCATCAATTTTCAACCCTTTCTGACTTCATTTGTTATTTTCCATGCATTTACTGATTTTTTTGAGCTACAAGACCATGAAATTGAAAAGCACTACAAATGAACTCTGAAAAGGTTGAAAGTTGGCATGATATCATCATTTCACCCACATAGCATGTGCAAGAAAGTAGAGAGGGTTTCGGCAAAAACTGGATGCACTTCGTGTACAAAACGGACAATGTCTTTCGAAGTATCAGGGTTTCATACGGAAACTCGTCTGTTACAAAAGGATTTCATTTTTTGAACTTATTTGAACTCCATAGTTTTTCTGTGTTCAAAATGCACCATTCAAAGCCACATCATCAATTTTCAACCCTTCCTGACTTCATTTGTTAGTTTCCATGCATTTACTGATTTTTTTGAGCTATAAGACCTTGAAATTGAAAAGCACTATAAATGAACTCTGAAAAGGTTGAAAGTTGGCATGGTATCATCATTTCACGCACATAGCATGTGCAAGAAAGTTTAGAGGGTTACGGCAAAAACTGGATGCACTTCGCGTACAAAACGGACAATCTCTTTCGAAGTATCAGTGTTTCATACGGAAACTCGTCTGTTATATAAAGGGATTTCATTTTTTTGAACTTATTTGAACCCCATAGTTTTTCTGTGTTCAAAATGCATCTTTCAAAGCCACATCATCTATTTTCAACCCTTTCTTACTTCATTTGTTATTTTCCATGCATTTACTGATTTTTTTGAGCTATAAGACCCTGAAATTGAAAAGCACTACAAATGAACTCTGAAAAGGTTGAAAGTTGGCATGGTATCATCATTTCACCCACATAGCATGTGCAAGATAGTAGAGAGGGTTACGGAAAAAACTGTTGCACTTCGTGTACAAAACGGACAATCTCTTTCGAAGTATCAGGGTTTCATACGGAAACTCGTCTGTTATACAAAGGGATTTCATTTTTTTTAACTTATTTGAACTCCATAGATTTTCTGTGTTCAAGATGCATCATTCAAAGCCACATCATCAATTTTAAACCCTTTCTTACTTCATTTGTTATTTTCCATGCATTTACTGGATTTTTTGAGCTATAAGACCCTGAAATTGAAAAGCACTACAAATGAACTCTGAAAAGGTTGAAAGTTGGCATGGTATCATCATTTCACCCACATAGCATGTGCAAGAAAGTAGAGAGGGTTACGGAAAAAACTGGTTGCACTTCGTGTACAAAACGGACAATGTCTTTCGAAGTATTAGGGTTTCATACGGAAACTCATCTGTTACAATGGGATTTCATTTTTCTGAACTTATTTGAACTCCATAGTTTTTCTATGTTCAAAATGCACCATTCAAAGCCACATCATCAATTTTCAACCCTTCCTGACTTCATTTGTTATTTTCCATGCATTTACTGATTTTTTTGAGCTATAAGACCTTGAAATCGAAAAGCACTATAAATGAACTCTGAAAAGGTTGAAAGTTGGCATGGTATCATCATTTCACCAACATAGCATGTGAAAGAAAGTAGAGAGGGTTACGGCAAAAACTGGATGCACTTCGTGTACAAAACGGACAATCTCTTTCGAAGTATCAGGTTTCATACGGAAACTCGTATGTTATACAAAGGGATTTCATTTTTTTGAACTTATTTGAACTCCATAGTTTTTCTGTGTTCAAAATGCACCATTCAAAGCCACATCATCAATTTTCAACCCTTTATGACTTCATTTGTTATTTTCGATGCATTTACTGGTTTTTTTGAGCTACAAGACCCTGAAATTGAAAAGCACTACAAATGAACTCTGAAAAGGTTGAAAGTTGGCATGATATCATCATTTCACCCACATAGCATGTGCAAGAAAGTAGAGAGGGTTACGGCAAAAACTGGATGCACTTCGTGTACAAAACGGACAATGTCTTTCGAAGTATCAGGGTTTCATACGGAAACTCGTCTGTTACAAAAGGATTTCATTTTTTGAATTTATTTGAACTCCATAGTTTTTCTGTGTTCAAAATGCACCATTCAAAGCCACATCATCAATTTTCAACCCTTCCTGACTTCATTTGTTATTTTCCATGCATTTACTGATTTTTTTGAGCTATAAGACCTTGAAATTGAAAAGCACTATAAATGAACTCTGAAAAGGTTGAAAGTTGGCATGGTATCATCATTTCACGCACATAGCATGTGCAAGAAAGTTTAGAGGGTTACGGCAAAAACTGGATGCACTTCGCGTACAAAACGGACAATCTCTTTCGAAGTATCAGTGTTTCATACGGAAACTCGTCTGTTATATAAAGGGATTTCATTTTTTTGAACTTATTTGAACCCCATAGTTTTTCTGTGTTCAAAATGCATCTTTCAAAGCCACATCATCTATTTTCAACCCTTTCTTACTTCATTTGTTATTTTCCATGCATTTACTGATTTTTTTGAGCTATAAGACCCTGAAATTGAAAAGCACTACAAATGAACTCTGAAAAGGTTGAAAGTTGGCATGGTATCATCATTTCACCCACATAGCATGTGCAAGATAGTAGAGAGGGTTACGGAAAAAACTGTTGCACTTCGTGTACAAAACGGACAATCTCTTTCGAAGTATCAGTGTTTCATACGTAAACTCGTCTGTTATACAAAGGGATTTCATTTTTTTTAACTTATTTGAACTCCATAGATTTTCTGTGTTCAAGATGCATCATTCAAAGCCACATCATCAATTTTAAACCCTTTCTTACTTCATTTGTTATTTTCCATGCATTTACTGGATTTTTTGAGCTATAAGACCCTGAAATTGAAAAGCACTACAAATGAACTCTGAAAAGGTTGAAAGTTGGCATGGTATCATCATTTCACCCACATAGCATGTGCAAGAAAGTAGAGAGGGTTACGGAAAAAACTGGTTGCACTTCGTGTACAAAACGGACAATGTCTTTCGAAGTATTAGGGTTTCATACGGAAACTCATCTGTTACAATGGGATTTCATTTTTCTGAACTTATTTGAACTCCATAGTTTTTCTATGTTCAAAATGCACCATTCAAAGCCACATCATCAATTTTCAACCCTTCCTGACTTCATTTGTTATTTTCCATGCATTTACTGATTTTTTTGAGCTATAAGACCTTGAAATCGAAAAGCACTATAAATGAACTCTGAAAAGGTTAAAAGTTGGCATGGTATCATCATTTCACCAACATAGCATGTGAAAGAAAGTAGAGAGGGTTACGGCAAAAACTGGATGCACTTCGTGTACAAAACGGACAATCTCTTTCGAAGTATCAGGTTTCATACGGAAACTCGTATGTTATACAAAGGGATTTCATTTTTTTGAACTTATTTGAACTCCATAGTTTTTCTGTGTTCAAAATGCACCATTCAAAGCCACATCATCAATTTTCAACCCTTTATGACTTCATTTGTTATTTTCGATGCATTTACTGGTTTTTTTGAGCTACAAGACCCTGAAATTGAAAAGCACTACAAATGAACTCTGAAAAGGTTGAAAGTTGGCATGATATCATCATTTCACCCACATAGCATGTGCAAGAAAGTAGAGAGGGTTACGGCAAAAACTGGATGCACTTCGTGTACAAAACGGACAATGTCTTTCGAAGTATCAGGGTTTCATACGGAAACTCGTCTGTTACAAAAGGATTTCATTTTTTGAATTTATTTGAACTCCATAGTTTTTCTGTGTTCAAAATGCACCATTCAAAGCCACATCATCAATTTTCAACCCTTCCTGACTTCATTTGTTATTTTCCATGCATTTACTGATTTTTTTGAGCTATAAGACCTTGAAATTGAAAAGCACTATAAATGAACTCTGAAAAGGTTGAAAGTTGGCATGGTATCATCATTTCACGCACATAGCATGTGCAAGAAAGTTTAGAGGGTTACGGCAAAAACTGGATGCACTTCGCGTACAAAACGGACAATCTCTTTCGAAGTATCAGTGTTTCATACGGAAACTCGTCTGTTATATAAAGGGATTTCATTTTTTTGAACTTATTTGAACCCCATAGTTTTTCTGTGTTCAAAATGCATCTTTCAAAGCCACATCATCTATTTTCAACCCTTTCTTACTTCATTTGTTATTTTCCATGCATTTACTGATTTTTTTGAGCTATAAGACCCTGAAATTGAAAAGCACTACAAATGAACTCTGAAAAGGTTGAAAGTTGGCATGGTATCATCATTTCACCCACATAGCATGTGCAAGATAGTAGAGAGGGTTACGGAAAAAACTGTTGCACTTCGTGTACAAAACGGACAATCTCTTTCGAAGTATCAGGGTTTCATACGTAAACTCGTCTGTTATACAAAGGGATTTCATTTTTTTTAACTTATTTGAACTCCATAGATTTTCTGTGTTCAAGATGCATCATTCAAAGCCACATCATCAATTTTAAACCCTTTCTTACTTCATTTGTTATTTTCCATGCATTTACTGGATTTTTTGAGCTATAAGACCCTGAAATTGAAAAGCACTACAAATGAACTCTGAAAAGGTTGAAAGTTGGCATGGTATCATCATTTCACCCACATAGCATGTGCAAGAAAGTAGAGAGGGTTACGGAAAAAACTGGTTGCACTTCGTGTACAAAACGGACAATGTCTTTCGAAGTATTAGGGTTTCATACGGAAACTCATCTGTTACAATGGGATTTCATTTTTCTGAACTTATTTGAACTCCATAGTTTTTCTATGTTCAAAATGCACCATTCAAAGCCACATCATCAATTTTCAACCCTTCCTGACTTCATTTGTTATTTTCCATGCATTTACTGATTTTTTTGAGCTATAAGACCTTGAAATCGAAAAGCACTATAAATGAACTCTGAAAAGGTTAAAAGTTGGCATGGTATCATCATTTCACCAACATAGCATGTGAAAGAAAGTAGAGAGGGTTACGGCAAAAACTGGATGCACTTCGTGTACAAAACGGACAATCTCTTTCGAAGTATCAGGTTTCATACGGAAACTCGTATGTTATACAAAGGGATTTCATTTTTTTGAACTTATTTGAACTCCATAGTTTTTCTGTGTTCAAAATGCACCATTCAAAGCCACATCATCAATTTTCAACCCTTTATGACTTCATTTGTTATTTTCGATGCATTTACTGATTTTTTTGAGCTACAAGACCCTGAAATTGAAAAGCACTACAAATGAACTCTGAAAAGGTTGAAAGTTGGCATGATATCATCATTTCACCCACATAGCATGTGCAAGAAAGTAGAGAGGGTTACGGCAAAAACTGGATGCACTTCGTGTACAAAACGGACAATGTCTTTCGAAGTATCAGGGTTTCATACGGAAACTCGTCTGTTACAAAAGGATTTCATTTTTTGAATTTATTTGAACTCCATAGTTTTTCTGTGTTCAAAATGCACCATTCAAAGCCACATCATCAATTTTCAACCCTTGCTGACTCCATTTGTTATTTTCCATGCATTTACTGATTTTTTTGAGCTATAAGACCTTGAAATTGAAAAGCACTATATATGAACTCTGAAAAGGTTGAAAGTTGGCATGGTATCATCATTTCACGCACATAGCATGTGCAAGAAAGTTTAGAGTGTTACGGCAAAAACTGGATGCACTTCGCGTACAAAACGGACAATCTCTTTCGAAGTATCAGTGTTTCATACGGAAACTCGTCTGTTATATAAAGGGATTTCATTTTTTTGAACTTATTTGAACCTCATAGTTTTTCTGTGTTCAAAATGCATCTTTCTAAGCCACATCATCTATTTTCAACCCTTTCTTACTTCATTTGTTATTTTCCATGCATTTACTGATTTTTTTGAGCTATAAGACCCTGAAATTGAAAAGCACTACAAATGAACTCTGAAAAGGTTGAAAGTTGGCATGGTATCATCATTTCACCCACATAGCATGTGCAAGAAGTAGAGAGGGTTACGGAAAAAACTGTTGCACTTCGTGTACAAAACGGACAATCTCTTTCGAAGTATCAGGGTTTCATACGGAAACTCGTCTGTTATACAAAGGGATTTCATTTTTTTAACTTATTTGAACTCCATTGATTTTCTGTGTTAAAGATGCATCATTCAAAGCCACATCATCAATTTTAAACCCTTTCTTACTTCATTTGTTATTTTCCATGCATTTACTGGATTTTTTGAGCTATAAGACCCTGAAATTGAAAAGCACTACAAATGAACTCTGAAAAGGTTGAATGTTGGCATGGTATCATCATTTCACCCACATAGCATGTGCAAGAAAGTAGAGAGGGTTACGGAAAAAACTGGTTGCACTTCGTGTACAAAACGGACAATGTCTTTCGAAGTATTAGGGTTTCATACGGAAACTCATCTGTTACAATGGGATTTCATTTTTCTGAACTTATTTGAACTCCATAGTTTTTCTATGTTCAAAATGCACCATTCAAAGCCACATCATCAATTTTCAACCCTTCCTGACTTCATTTGTTATTTTCCATGCATTTACTGATTTTTTGAGCTATAAGACCTTGAAATTGAAAAGCACTATAAATGAACTCTGAAAAGGTTGAAAGTTGGCATGGTATCATCATTTCACCAACATAGCATGTGAAAGAAAGTAGAGAGGGTTACGGCAAAAAGTGGATGCACTTCGTGTACAAAACGGACAATCTCTTTCGAAGTATCAGGTTTCATACGGAAACTCGTATGTTATACAAAGGGATTTCATTTTTTTGAACTTATTTGAACTCCATAGTTTTTCTGTGTTCAAAATGCACCATTCAAAGCCACATTATCAATTTTCAACCCTTTATGACTTCATTTGTTATTTTCCATGCATTTACTGATTTTTTTTGAGCTACAAGACCCTGAAATTGAAAAGCACTACAAATGAACTCTGAAAAGGTTGAAAGTTGGCATGATATCATCATTTCACCCACATAGCATGTGCAAGAAAGTAGAGAGGGTTACGGCAAAAACTGGATGCACTTCGTGTACAAACTGGACAATGTCTTTCGAAGTATCAGGGTTTCATACGGAAACTCGTCTGTTACAAAAGGATTTCATTTTTTTGAACTTATTTGAACTCCATAGTTTTTCTGTGTTCAAAATGCACCATTCAAAGCCACATCATCAATTTTCAACCCTTCCTGACTTCATTTGTTATTTTCCATGCATTTACTGATTTTTTTGAGCTATAAGACCTTGAAATTGAAAAGCACTATAAATGAACTCTGAAAAGGTTGAAAGTTGGCATGGTATTATCATTTCACGCACATAGCATGTGTAAGAAAGTTTAGAGGGTTACGGCAAAAACCGGATGCACTTCGTGTACAAAACGGACAATCTCTTTCGAAGTATCAGGGTTTCATACGGAAACTCGTCTGTTATACAAAGGGATTTCATTTTTTGAACTTATTTGAACTCCATAGTTTTTCTGTGTTCAAAATGCTTCTTTCAAAGCCACATCATCTATTTTCAACCCTTTCTTACTTCATTTGTTATTTTCCATGCATTTACTGATTTTTTTGAGCTATAAGACCCTGAAATTGAAAAGCACTACAAATGAACTCTGAAAAGGTTGAAAGTTGGCATGATATCATCATTTCACCCACATAGCATGTGCAAGAAAGTAGAGAGGGTTACGGAAAAAACTGGATGCACTTGGCGTACAAAACGGACAATCTCTTTCGAAGTATCAGAGTTTCACACGGAAACTCGTCTATTACAAAGGGATTTCATTTTTTGAACTTATTTGAACCCCATAGTTTTTCTGTGTTCAAAATGCACCATTCAAAGCCACATCATCAATTTTCAACCCTTTCTGACTTCATTTGTTATTGTCCATGCATTTACTGATTTTTTTGAGCTACAAGACCCTGAAATTGAAAAGCACTACAAATGAACTCTGAAAAGGTTGAAAGTTGGCATGGTATCATCATTTCACCCACATAGCATGTGCAAGAAAGTAGAGAGGGTTACGGCAAAAACTAGATGCACTTCGTGTACAAAACGGACAATCTCTTTCGAAGTATCAGGTGTTCATACGGAAACTCGTCTGTTATACAAAGGGATTTCATTTTTTGAACTTTTTTGAACTCCATAGTTTTTCTGTGTTCAAAATGCACCATTCAAAGCCACATCATCAATTTTCAACCCTTCCTGACTTCGTTTGTTATTTTCCATGCATTTACTGATTTTTTTCAGCTATAAGACCTCGAAATCGAAAAGCACTATAAATGAACTCTGAAAAGGTTGAAAGTTGGCATGGTATCATCATTTCACCAACATAGCATGTGAAAGAAAGTAGAGAGGGTTACGGCAAAAACTGGATGCACTTCGTGTACAAAACGGACAATCTCTTTCGAAGTATCAGGTTTCATACGGAAACTCGTATGTTATACAAAGGAATTTCATTTTTTTGAACTTATTTGAACTCCATAGTTTTTCTGTGTTCAAAATGCACCATTCAAAGCCACATCATCAATTTTCAACCCTTTCTGACTTCATTTGTTATTTTCCATGCATTTACTGATTTTTTTGAGCTACAAGACCCTGAAATTGAAAAGCACTACAAATGAACTCTGAAAAGGTTGAAAGTTGGCATGATATCATCATTTCACCCACATAGCATGTGCAAGAAAGTAGAGAGGGTTACGGCAAAAACTGGATGCACTTCGTGTACAAACTGGACAATGTCTTTCGAAGTATCAGGGTTTCATACGGAAACTCGTCTGTTACAAAAGGATTTCATTTTTTTGAACTTATTTGAACTCCATAGTTTTTCTGTGTTCAAAATGCACCATTCAAAGCCACATCATCAATTTTCAACCCTTCCTGACTTCATTTGTTATTTTCCATGCATTTACTGATTTTTTTGAGCTATAAGACCTTGAAATTGAAAAGCACTATAAATGAACTCTGAAAAGGTTGAAAGTTGGCATGGTATTATCATTTCACGCACATAGCATGTGTAAGAAAGTTTGGAGGGTTACGGCAAAAACTGGATGCACTTCGTGTACAAAACGGACAATCTCTTTCGAAGTATCAGGGTTTCATACGGAAACTCGTCTGTTATACAAAGGGATTTCATTTTTTGAACTTATTTGAACTCCATAGTTTTTCTGTGTTCAAAATGCATCTTTCAAAGCCACATCATCTATTTTCAACCCTTTCTTACTTCATTTGTTATTTTCCATGCATTTACTGATTTTTTTGAGCTATAAGACCCTGAAATTGAAAAGCACTACAAATGAACTCTGAAAAGGTTGAAAGTTGGCATGATATCATCATTTCACCCACATAGCATGTGCAAGAAAGTAGAGAGGGTTACGGAAAAAACTGGATGCACTTGGCGTACAAACGGACAATCTCTTTCGAAGTATCAGAGTTTCACACGGAAACTCGTCTATTACAAAGGGATTTCATTTTTTTGAACTTATTTGAACCCCATAGTTTTTCTGTGTTCAAAATGCACCATTCAAAGCCACATCATCAATTTTCAACCCTTTCTGACTTCATTTGTTATTGTCCATGCATTTACTGATTTTTTTGAGCTACAAGACCCTGAAATTGAAAAGCACTACAAATGAACTCTGAAAAGGTTGAAAGTTGGCATGGTATCATCATTTCACCCACATAGCATGTGCAAGAAAGTAGAGAGGGTTACGGCAAAAACTAGATGCACTTCGTGTACCAAACGGACAATCTCTTTCGAAGTATCAGGTGTTCATACGGAAACTCGTCTGTTATACAAAGGGATTTCATTTTTTGAACTTATTTGAACTCCATAGTTTTTCTGTGTTCAAAATGCACCATTCAAAGCCACATCATCAATTTTCAACCCTTCCTGACTTCATTTGTTATTTTCCATGCATTTACTGATTTTTTTCAGCTATAAGACCTTGAAATCGAAAAGCACTATAAATGAACTCTGAAAAGGTTGAAAGTTGGCATGGTATCATCATTTCACCCACATAGCATGTGAAAGAAAGTAGAGATGGTTACGGCAAAAACTGGATGCACTTCGTGTACAAAACGGACAATCTCTTTCGAAGTATCAGGGTTTCATACGGAAACTCGTCTGTTATACAAAGGGATTTCATTTTTTTTAACTTATTTGAACTCCATAGATTTTCTGTGTTCAAGATGCATCATTCAAAGCACATCATCAATTTTAAACCCTTTCTTACTTCATTTGTTATTTTCCATGCATTTACTGGATTTTTTGAGCTATAAGACCCTGAAATGAAAAGCACTACAAATGAACTCTGAAAAGGTTGAAAGTTGGCATGGTATCATCATTTCACCCACATAGCATGTGCAATAAAGTAGAGAGGGTTACGGAAAAAACTGGTTGCACTTCGTGTACAAAACGGACAATGTCTTTCGAAGTATTAGGGTTTCATACGGAAACTCATCTGTTACAATGGGATTTCATTTTTTTGAACTTATTTGAACTCCATAGTTTTTCTGCGTTCAAAATGCACCATTCAAAGCCACATCATCAATTTTCAACCCTTCCTGACTTCATTTGTTATTTTCCATGCATTTACTGATTTTTTTGAGCTATAAGACCTTGAAATTGAAAAGCACTATAAATGAACTCTGAAAAGGTTGAAAGTTGGCATGGTATCATCATTGCAACCACATAGCATGTGAAAGAAAGTAGAGAGGGTTACGGCAAAAACTGGATGCACTTCGTGTACAAAACGGACAATCTCTTTCGAAGTATCAGGTTTCATACGGAAACTCGTATGTTATACAAAGGGATTTCATTTTTTTGAACTTATTTGAACTCCATTGTTTTTCTGTGTTCAAAATGCACCATTCAAAGCCACATCATCAATTTTCAACCCTTTCTGACTTCATTTGTTATTTTCCATGCATTTACTGATTTTTTTGAGCTACAAGACCCTGAAATTGAAAAGCACTACAAATGAACTCTGAAAAGGTTGAAAGTTGGCATGATATCATCATTTCACCCACATAGCATGTGCAAGAAAGTAGAGAGGGTTACGGAAAAACCTGGATGCACTTGGCGTACAAACGGACAATCTCTTTCGAAGTATCAGAGTTTCACACGGAAACTCGTCTATTACAAAGGGATTTCATTTTTTTGAACTTATTTGAACCCCATAGTTTTTCTGTGTTCAAAATGCACCATTCAAAGCCACATCATCAATTTTCAACCCTTTCTGACTTCATTTGTTATTGTCCATGCATTTACTGATTTTTTTGAGCTACAAGACCCTGAAATTGAAAAGCACTACAAATGAACTCTGAAAAGGTTGAAAGTTGGCATGGTATCATCATTTCACCCACATAGCATGTGCAAGAAAGTAGAGAGGGTTACGGCAAAAACTAGATGCACTTCGTGTACCAAACGGACAATCTCTTTCGAAGTATCAGGTGTTCATACGGAAACTCGTCTGTTATACAAAGGGATTTCATTTTTTGAACTTATTTGAACTCCATAGTTTTTCTGTGTTCAAAATGCACCATTCAAAGCCACATCATCAATTTTCAACCCTTCCTGACTTCATTTGTTATTTTCCATGCATTTACTGATTTTTTTCAGCTATAAGACCTTGAAATCGAAAAGCACTATAAATGAACTCTGAAAAGGTTGAAAGTTGGCATGGTATCATCATTTCACCCACATAGCATGTGAAAGAAAGTAGAGATGGTTACGGCAAAAACTGGATGCACTTCGTGTACAAAACGGACAATCTCTTTCGAAGTATCAGGGTTTCATACGGAAACTCGTCTGTTATACAAAGGGATTTCATTTTTTTTAACTTATTTGAACTCCATAGATTTTCTGTGTTCAAGATGCATCATTCAAAGCACATCATCAATTTTAAACCCTTTCTTACTTCATTTGTTATTTTCCATGCATTTACTGGATTTTTTGAGCTATAAGACCCTGAAATTGAAAAGCACTACAAATGAACTCTGAAAAGGTTGAAAGTTGGCATGGTATCATCATTTCACCCACATAGCATGTGCAAGAAAGTAGAGAGGGTTACGGAAAAAACTGGTTGCACTTCGTGTACAAAACGGACAATGTCTTTCGAAGTATTAGGGTTTCATACGGAAACTCATCTGTTACAATGGGATTTCATTTTTTTGAACTTATTTGAACTCCATAGTTTTTCTGCGTTCAAAATGCACCATTCAAAGCCACATCATCAATTTTCAACCCTTCCTGACTTCATTTGTTATTTTCCATGCATTTACTGATTTTTTTGAGCTATAAGACCTTGAAATTGAAAAGCACTATAAATGAACTCTGAAAAGGTTGAAAGTTGGCATGGTATCATCATTGCAACCACATAGCATGTGAAAGAAAGTAGAGAGGGTTACGGCAAAAACTGGATGCACTTCGTGTACAAAACGGACAATCTCTTTCGAAGTATCAGGTTTCATACGGAAACTCGTATGTTATACAAAGGGATTTCATTTTTTTGAACTTATTTGAACTCCATTGTTTTTCTGTGTTCAAAATGCACCATTCAAAGCCACATCATCAATTTTCAACCCTTTCTGACTTCATTTGTTATTTTCCATGCATTTACTGATTTTTTTGAGCTACAAGACCCTGAAATTGAAAAGCACTACAAATGAACTCTGAAAAGGTTGAAAGTTGGCATGATATCATCATTTCACCCACATAGCATGTGCAAGAAAGTAGAGAGGGTTACGGCAAAAACTGGATGCACTTCGTGTACAAAACGGACAATGTCTTTCGAAGTATCAGGGTTTCATACGGAAACTCGTCTGTTACAAAAGGATTTCATTTTTTTGAACTTATTTGAACTCCATAGTTTTTCTGTGTTCAAAATGCACCATTCAAAGCCACATCATCAATTTTCAACCCTTTCTGATTTCATTTGTTATTTTCCATGCATTTACTGATTTTTTTGAGCTATAAGACCCTGAAATTGAAAAGCGCTACAAATGAACTCTGAAAAGGTTGAAAGTTGGCATGATATCATCATTTCACCCACATATCATGTGCAAGAAAGTAGAGAGGGTTACGGAAAAAACTGGATGCACTTCGCGTACAAAACGGACAATCTCTTTCGAAGTATCAGGGTTTCATATGGAAACTCGTCTGTTACAAAGGGATTTCATTTTTTTGAACTTATTTGAACCCCATAGTTTTCCGGTGATCAAAATGCACCATTCAAAGCCACATCATCAATTTCCAACCCTTTCTGACTTCATTTGTTATTTTCCATGCATTTATTGATTTTTTTGAGCTACAAGACCCTGAAATTGAAAAGCACTACAAATGAACTCTGAAAAGGTTGAAAGTTGGCATGATATCATCATTTCACCCACATAGCATGTGCAAGAAAGTAGAGAGGGTTACGGCAAAAACTGGATGCACTTCGTGTACAAAACGGACAATGTCTTTCGAACTATCAGGGTTTCATACGGAAACTCGTCTGTTACAAAAGGATTTCATTTTTTTGAACTTATTTGAACTCCATAGTTTTTCTGTGTTCAAAATGCACCATTCAAAGCCACATCATCAATTTTCAACCCTTCCTGACTTCATTTGTTATTTTCCATGCATTTACTGATTTTTTTGAGCTATAAGACCCTGAAATTGAAAAGCACTATAAATGAACTCTGAAAAGGTTGAAAGTTGGCATGGTATCATCATTTCACGCACATAGCATGTGCAAGAAAGTTTAGAGGGTTACGGCAAAAACTGGATGCACTTCGCGTACAAAACGGACAATCTCTTTCGAAGTATCAGGGTTTCATACGGAAACTCGTCTGTTATACAAAGGGATTTCATTTTTTTCAACTTATTTGAACCCCATAGTTTTTCTGTGTTCAAAATGCATCTTTCAAAGCCACATCATCTATTTTCAACCCTTTCTTACTTCATTTGTTATTTTCCATGCATTTACTAATTTTTTTGAGCTATAAGACCCTGAAATTGAAAAGCACTACAAATGAACTCTGAAAAGGTTGAAAGTTGGCATGGTATCATCATTTCACCCACATAGCATGTGCAAGAAAGTAGAGAGGGTTACGGAAAAAACTGGATGCACTTGGCGTACAAAACGGACAATCTCTTTCGAAGTATCAGAGTTTCATACGGAAACTCGTCTGTTACAAAGGGATTTCATTTTTTTGAACTTATTTGAACCCCATAGTTTTTCCGTGTTCAAAATGCACCATTCAAAGCCACATCATATATTTTCAACCCTTTCTGATTTCATTTGTTATTTTCCATGCATTTACTGATTTTTTTGAGCTATAAGACCCTGAAATTGAAAAGCGCTACAAATGAACTCTGAAAAGGTTGAAAGTTGGCATGATATCATCATTTCACCCACATATCATGTGCAAGAAAGTAGAGAGGGTTACGGAAAAAACTGGATGCACTTCGCGTACAAAACGGACAATCTCTTTCGAAGTATCAGGGTTTCATATGGAAACTCGTCTGTTACAAAGGGATTTCATTTTTTTGAACTTATTTGAACCCCATAGTTTTCCGGTGATCAAAATGCACCATTCAAAGCCACATCATCAATTTCCAACCCTTTCTGACTTCATTTGTTATTTTCCATGCATTTACTGATTTTTTTTGAGCTACAAGACCCTGAAATTGAAAAGCACTACAAATGAACTCTGAAAAGGTTGAAAGTTGGCATGATATCATCATTTCACCCACATAGCATGTGCAAGAAAGTAGAGAGGGTTACGGCAAAAACTGGATGCACTTCGTGTACAAAACGGACAATGTCTTTCGAAGTATCAGGGTTTCATACGGAAACTCGTCTGTTACAAAAGGATTTCATTTTTTTGAACTTATTTGAACTCCATAGTTTTTCTGTGTTCAAAATGCACCATTCAAAGCCACATCATCAATTTTCAACCCTTCCTGACTTCATTTGTTATTTTCCATGCATTTACTGATTTTTTTGAGCTATAAGACCCTGAAATTGAAAAGCACTATAAATGAACTCTGAAAAGGTTGAAAGTTGGCATGGTATCATCATTTCACGCACATAGCATGTGCAAGAAAGTTTAGAGGGTTACGGCAAAAACTGGATGCACTTCGCGTACAAAACGGACAATCTCTTTCGAACTATCAGGGTTTCATACGGAAACTCGTCTGTTATACAAAGGGATTTCATTTTTTTCAACTTATTTGAACCCCATAGTTTTTCTGTGTTCAAAATGCATCTTTCAAAGCCACATCATCTATTTTCAACCCTTTCTTACTTCATTTGTTATTTTCCATGCATTTACTGATTTTTTTGAGCTATAAGACCCTGAAATTGAAAAGCACTACAAATGAACTCTGAAAAGGTTGAAAGTTGGCATGGTATCATCATTTCACCCACATAGCATGTGCAAGAAAGTAGAGAGGGTTACGGAAAAAACTGGATGCACTTGGCGTACAAAACGGACAATCTCTTTCGAAGTATCAGAGTTTCATACGGAAACTCGTCTGTTACAAAGGGATTTCATTTTTTTGAACTTATTTGAACCCCATAGTTTTTCCGTGTTCAAAATGCACCATTCAAAGCCACATCATCAATTTTCAACCCTTTCTGATTTCATTTGTTATTTTCCATGCATTTACTGATTTTTTTGAGCTATAAGACCCTGAAATTGAAAAGCGCTACAAATGAACTCTGAAAAGGTTGAAAGTTGGCATGATATCATCATTTCACCCACATATCATGTGCAAGAAAGTAGAGAGGGTTACGGAAAAAACTGGATGCACTTCGCGTACAAAACGGACAATCTCTTTCGAAGTATCAGGGTTTCATATGGAAACTCGTCTGTTACAAAGGGATTTCATTTTTTTGAACTTATTTGAACCCCATAGTTTTCCGGTGATCAAAATGCACCATTCAAAGCCACATCATCAATTTCCAACCCTTTCTGACTTCATTTGTTATTTTCCATGCATTTACTGATTTTTTTGAGCTACAAGACCCTGAAATTGAAAAGCACTACAAATGAACTCTGAAAAGGTTGAAAGTTGGCATGATATCATCATTTCACCCACATAGCATGTGCAAGAAAGTAGAGAGGGTTACGGCAAAAACTGGATGCACTTCGTGTACAAAACGGACAATGTCTTTCGAAGTATCAGGGTTTCATACGGAAACTCGTCTATTACAAAAGGATTTCATTTTTTTGAACTTATTTGAACTCCATAGTTTTTCTGTGTTCAAAATGCAGCATTCAAAGCCACATCATCAATTTTCAACCCTTTCTGACTTCATTTGTTATTTTCCATGCATTTTCTGTTTTTTTGAGCTACAAGACCCTGAAATTGAAAAGCACTACAAATGAACTCTGAAAAGGTTGAAAGTTGGCATGGTATCATCATTTCACCCACATAGCATGTGCAAAAAAGTAGAGAAGGTTACGGCAAAATCTAGATGCACTTCATGTACAAAACGGACAATCTCTTTCGAAGTATCAGGGTTTCACACGGAAACTCGTCTGTTATACAAAGGGATTTCATTTTTTTGAACTTATTTGAACTCCATAGTTTTTATGTGTTCAAAATGCACCATTCAGAGCCACATCATCAATTTTCAACCCTTTCTGACTTCATTTATTATTTTCCATGCATTTACTGATTTTTTTGAGCTATAAGTTCCTGAAATTGAAAAGCACTACAAATGAACTCTGGGAAGGTTGAAAGTTGGCATGGTATCATCATTTCACCCACATAGCATGTGCAAGAAAGTAGAGAGGGTTACGGCAAAAACTAGATGCACTTCATGTACAAAACGGACAATCTCTTTCGAAGTATCAGGGTTTCATACGGAAACTCGTCTGTTATACATAGGGATTTCATTTTTTGAACTTATTTGAAATCCATAGTTTTTCTGTGTTCAGAATGCATCATTCAAACCCACATCATCAATTTTCAACCCTTTCTGACTTCATTTGTTATTTTCCATGCATTTACTGATTTTTTGAGCTATAAGACCCTGAAATTGAAAAGCACTACAAATGAACTCTGAAAACGTTGAAAGTTGGCATGGTATCATCATTTCACCCACATAGCATGTGCAAGAAAGTAGAGAGGGTTACGGAAAAAACTGGATGCACTTGGCGTACAAAACGGACAATCTCTGTCGAAGTATCAGGGTTTCATACGGAAACTCGTCTGGTATACAAAGGGATTTCATTTTTTTGAACTTATTTGAAATCCATAGTTTTTCTGTGTTCAAAATGCACCATTCAAACCCACATCATCAATTTTCAACCCTTTCTGACTTCATTTGTTATTTTCCATGCATTTACTGATTTTTTTGAGCTACAAGACCCTGAAATTGAAGAGCACTACAAATGAACTCTGAAAAGGTTGAAAGTTGGCATGGTATCATCATTTCACCCACATAGCATGTGCAAGAAAGTAGAGAAGGTTACGGCAAACTCTAGATGCACTTCAGGTACAAAACGGACAATCTCTTTCGAAGTATCAGGGTTTCACACGGAAACTCGTCTGTTATACAAAGGGATTTCATTTTTTTGAACTTATTTGAACTCCATAGTTTTTATGTGTTCAAAATGCACCATTCAGAGCCACATCATCAATTTTCAACCCTTTCTGACTTCATTTATTATTTTCCATGCATTTACTGATTTTTTTGAGCTATAAGACCCTGAAATAGAAAAGCACTACAAATGAACTCTGAAAAGGTTGAAAGTTGGCATGGTATCATCATTTCACCCACATAGCATGTGCAAGAAAGTAGAGAGGGTTACGGCAAAAACTAGATGCACTTTGTGTACAAAACGGACAATCCCTTTCGAAGTATCAGGGTTTCATACGGAAACTCGTCTGTTATACAAAGGGATTTCATTTTTTTTGAACTTACTTGAACTCCATAGTTTTTATGTGTTCAAAATGCACCATTGAGAGCCACATCATCAATTTTCAACCCTTTCTGACTTCATTTATTATTTTCCATGCATTTACTGATTTTTTTGAGCTATAAGACCCTGAAATTGAAAAGCACTACAAATGAACTCTGAAAAGGTTGAAAGTTGGCATGGTATCATCATTTCACCCACATAGCATGTGCAAGAAAGTAGAGAGGGTTACGGCAAAAACTAGATGCACTTCGTGTACAAAACGGACAATCTCTTTCGAAGTATCAGGGTTTCACATGGAAACTCGTCTGTTATACAAAGGGATTTCATTTTTTTTGAACTTATTTGAACTCCATAGTTTTTATGTGTTCAAAATGCACCATTCAGAGCCACATCATCAATTTTGAACCCTTTCTGACTTCATTTATTATTTTCCATGCATTTACTGATTTTTTGAGCTATAAGACCCTGAAATTGAAAAGCACTACAAATGAACTCCGAATAGGTTGAAAGTTGGCATGGTATCATCATTTCACCCACATAGCATGTGCAAGAAAGTAGAGAGGGTTACGGCAAAAACTAGATGCACTTCGTGTACAAAACGGACAATCTCTTTCGAAGTATCAGGGTTTCATACGGAAACTCGTCTGTTATACATAGGGATTTCATTTTGTTGAACTTATTTGAACTCCATAGTTTTTTTGTGTTCAAAATGCATCATTCAAATCCACATCATCAATTTTCAACCCTTCCTTACTTCATTTGTTATTTTCCATGCATTTACTGATTTTTTTGAGCTATAAGACCCTGAAATTGAAAAGCACTACAAATGAACTCTGAAAAGGTTGAAAGTTGGCATGATATCATCATTTCACCCACATAGCATGTGCAAGAAAGTAGAGAGGGTTACGGAAAAAACTGGATGCACTTCGTGTACAAAACGGACAATGTCTTTCGAAGTATCAGGGTTTCATACAGAAACTCGTCTGTTACGAAGGGATTTCATTTTTTTGAACTTATTTGAACTCCATAGTTTTTCTGTGTTCAAAATGCACCATTCAAAGCCACATCATCAATTTTCAACCCTTCCTGACTTCATTTGTTATTTTCCATGCATTTACTGATTTTTTTTAGCTATAAGACCCTGAAATTGAAAAGCACTATAAATGAACTCTGAAAAGGTTGAAAGTTGGCATGGTATCATCATTTCACGCACATAGCATGTGCATGAAATTAGAGAGGGTTACGGCAAAAACTGGATGCACTTCGTGTACAAAACGGACAATCTCTTTCGAAGTATCAGGGTTTCATACGGAAACTCGTCTGTTATACAAAGGGATTTTATTTTTTTGAACTTATTTGAACTCCATAGTTTTTCTGTGTTCAAAATGCACCATTCAAAGCCGCATCATCAATTTGCAACCCTTTCTGACTTCATTTGTTATTTTCTGTGCATTTACTGATTTGTTTGAGCTACAAGACCCTGAAATTGAAAAGCACTACAAATGAACTCTGAAAAGGTTGAAAGTTGGCATGGTATCATCATTTCACCCACATAGCATGTGCAAGCACTACAGGAAACAGCTACTTTGCCGTCTGCCATGGCGGACGGCAAAGGCACGAATGGCGGACAGCAAAGGCCTTTGCCGTCAGCCGCGGACGGCAAAAGGCTCCGGCAAAGAAGGCTACGGTAAACAGCTGCTTTGCCGTCTGCTTCCTGGCGGCGGACGGCAAAGGTTCTTTGCCGTCTGCGGCGGACGGCAAAGAGGGCGGACGGCAATAATTGCGCTGTCAGTCCGTTAAGTGGCTAACGACAGACCTTTGCCGTCCGCCGCTGACGGCAAAATTTCTCTGGTCTTTGCCGTCTGCCACTGATGGCAAAGTGCAGGTTCTTTGCCGTCTGCCATAGATGGCAGAGTGCAGGTTCTTTGCCGTCTGCCACAGATGGCCAAGTCTTTGCCGTCTGCCACTGTAGGCAAACTGACCAAATGGGTCAGCTCCCAGGAAGCACAGTTGGCTGCCACGTGGCTTCTTTGCCGTCCGCGGCAGACGACAAAGAGCTCTTTGCCGTCGGTGGCAGACGGCAAAGAGCCTGCATATTGGCTGTTTTTTCTGTTTTTATTAAATCCCACAATTTGCACAGAAAATATATATGACATATATAGATATATTTCCATATCACATATCCAGCACATAAGTTTCATATCACATAACACATCAGTTTCATCCATACACATTGTTCATACATAAGCAAGTTCCATCCATACACATTGTTCCATCCATATATATATTACAATGCAAAGTTTCATCAAGATAGCAAGTTCCATCATAGCAAGCTAGATACAATGCAAAGTTTCATCAAAGGAAAAGCAAGCACTCCATCATAGCAAGCTAGCTTCCATGAAGTGAATGAAATCTGCAAAATGGTAAATAAGAAAGTTAGAAATAGGTGACTAGAACAAGAAGAAGACTAGAACAAGAAGTATATGTCATTTATGAGCTAACTTAGGTGAAATGGATCATATATGAGCTAACTAAGTTGAAATGGGTTGTTTATGAGCTAACTTAGTTGAAATGGATCATTTATGAGCTACCTTAGTTGAAATGGGTCGTTTATGAGCTAACTAAGGTGAAGGGCATCGTTTTTGAGCTAAGTAAGGTGAAATGGGTCATTTTGGAGCTAACCTAGGTGAAATGGGTCATTTTGGAGCTAACCTAGGTGAAATGGGTCATTTTAAAGCTAACGTAGGTAAAATGGATCATTTAGGAGCTCATCTACGTAAAATGGGTCATTTTAGAGCTAATTTAGTTGAAATGGATCTTTTTGAGCTAACTTAGGTGAAATGGATCATTTAAGAGCTAATTTAGGTGAAATGGATCGTTTTTTAGCTCACTTAGGTCAAATGGATCGTTTATGAGCTAAATTAGTTGAAATGGATCGTTTATGAGATAACCTAGGTAAGATGGGTCATTTTGGAGTTAACCTAGGTGAAATGGGCCATTTTAAAGCTAACGTAGGTAAAATGGATCATTTAGGAGCTAATCTAGGTAAAATGGGTCATTTTTGAGCTAACTTGAATGAACTGCATCATTTATAAGCTAACCTAGGTAAAATGGGTCATTTTGGAGGAAAATAAGCTAACTCTAGGTCATTATGGTAAGCATATTGGAGGAAATAAAGCTAGGTCTAGGTCTTTATGCATGTGTTAAGAAAAACACTAGAGAAACTTACCGTGATCAGGGAGGTGTAGGAGCGGGGTGGCTAGTGCCGCTACCTGGAGAAGGATCGTGCGATGCGTTTCTGGAGTTAAGCTGCACCAAAGATCATTTCCAATGTCTCGTTAGCATTACGACACTCAAATTTTAAGACTACCAAGTAATGTCCATTCAAACTAAACTCACCGTGCTCCCAGGAGCAATCACTGGCATCAGCGAAGCGGGCTGACCGGACTTCTCGCACACAGACTGCACATTTGGTTTTCAGAACAGAGTCATACTAGTTAGTAATGAGACTCAAATGTTAAGACTAGCAAGTAATCTGCAGAAGAAACTTACCACAAGGAGCTCGTACATGGCCCTTGCCTGCATGTCATTCCGTGCCCTCTCCTCCTCCATCATCTTTCTCGTCCTCTCCTCCATCTCCCGCTGCCTCTCCGCCGCCTCCGCCAGAAGTTTCTCTGTTCTATCTCTCTCAGTCCGTATAGCAGCCTGCAACACCACTCACATGACCATTTGTAATCATTGATGGAAGCGCACACAATGTAATGGAGAAAGATAACTGAGTACGTATCACTAACCTTGATGGCGAGTTGCACTGGCCGTTCACGAGGCCTTATCTCAGGAGCGGAGCTCGACTGGCGCGCCTTGATCTCCGGGAGAGTGCTAGGACAACGGATAAGTCCATCTCCAATGGCTATGGAGCCATGGGACCTCCCGCCACCAGATATCATCACCAGCTCTGGATCAATGGGACCCTGGCTCGGGTTAAAGTCCTCCCCTTTCCTCGCCTTCCCCTCATCTCTATATCTCACGAGCTTGTTGTGGGAGGAGATGTTGGTGAAGTTGTTTGCATCATCAAGGTCAGACTGAGAGAAAGCCTTGACTTTCTTGAAAGAGCGAGTGTGGGCCATGGCATACAGGTCGTACACCTCTGGCACCTTATCCGCCTTATTGTAGCGTGCCTGAAAGAGAGAAACAATGAAAATTAGTAATTAAAGGGCTCAAGCTAGCATGATGAATGAATTGCATGAATCATGAAGCAAACCACATACCCAGTTGCGCCCGAACTGATATAAGTTGGAGCTGCCTTGATGGTGTGGCACACCTTCCATTTGGGCACGTTTGTCCTTGGCCTGGTTGTGGAGGGCTAGCCATTCTTGTGAGCACCACTCATCGACCAACACCTCCCAACAATCCATCCGATCCGCACACCATCTCGGAGGCGCCTAAGTTAGCAAATAGAAACTTGAGCGCTACGGCTAAGAATTACTAAATGAAGGAACTTAAGTAGAAGGCCTTATGAATTATCTTCATGTACTGCTCCTCACTCAGGAACTTATCGCGGCACGGCGGCTTGGTCTTCTTGATACCACGCAAGGCGTAGTAGTCTCGAACAGCCTGCACCCGAGCCTCGTGCTGTAAGTTCTGGAGTAGGCGCTTGCAGACGTTCTGGATAACATTTGCGCTGTCCTCCTCGTATCCCTCCTCACACCTGTAGAATGTCTGCAATCAAATGAGACAATATTGATTAGTACAATTAATAACTAGCTAGTTGAAGATTTTGAAATGTGTAAAGGACAAATTACCCAGAATGTCCTGATCACCATGTCTGCCCTCGTGTCGCACACGACACCGTCGATAATGACATCCGGTGGGGCCGGGGCAGCCACGTAGTGCTCCCAGCTCAACCCAAGCTCTGGAAGCCGACCCTCACCAGGCAACGTGACAAACCCCGGGAAGTTTTGCCGGCAAAGAACTCCAAGGACGGAGTTGGGCCGGCGGACACTATGATGGTGGTCCCAACCCCTGCAGCATGACAAGGCCAACGCATTAGTTATTTGAAGAAACGTGAATGCAGAAGGTACAAAAACATTAAATGCACTTACGTACCTCTCCCCATCAGGGAAGATCAACCACCTCTGCTCGCGGGTCGCCGGCATCGACGAGAGCCGTGTAGCACCGCGCTGGTAGATGGTGCCACCCTCCTCCTCAAGATCAGTCGGCTCCCCGCCATCATCAGCATGGCCACTCGGCTCCTCGGGCTGATCCGGCCAGGTACCCCATCCGGACGTGTGCTCCTCCGGGGTCTCGTGGGCCGAAGGCCAGTCAACCCGAGGCTCGTGGGCCCAAGACCCGTGGACCGGAGGCTCGTGGACCGGAGTCCGTGTAGCCTCCTCCTCGGACGAGTCCACCCTAGCAGTCACGTGCTCGGGTGAAACAGCTGGGGGTGGCGGCGAGGAAGGCGCCGTAGCAGTCACCCTACCTCCTCTCCCGCGACCACGTGCCCCACCTCCTCTCTTCCTACCTCGTCCCCTGCTGGGCACCGCGGTCGACGAAGAAGGGCCCGGCGGTGTGGACATACTGTCCAGCAATGCTCGGCGGAGAGGTACGTCTGGAATCGAAGACCTCAGACCACGCGCCGACGAAGAAGGGGCCTTGGCGCGCTCCCGACCAGCGCCCACCATCTTTCAACACCTGCCATGACAAACAGTAAACGAAATTAGTACAACATAAAAAAAAGACCGACATGAATAATAATATGTGTATCACTTATGTGTATCATCATCAAGTACAACATTAAAAAATTTAATACCTGACACTACTAATAATCTCGATCAGTATCATCAATAAATGCATAATCATCATCATCACTATAATCAATGACGGGCTCATGGGGTTCAGTGGCATCAACATGTGCAAGGCCACCTTGACGTAATTGGTCAAGCAATGACAGGTCATCCGCAGCAGTAACCTCTTCTTGTTCCGGCTCTTCTTGTTCCTCCTCTGGGGTGATGTCGGATTCACTGTCGCTGTCTACTTCAATGTTTTGGGGTGAAGTATAGCGGTTCTTGAAACGCTTTTTGGAAAGACGTGTCTCTTGGAAGAATTCTCCTTCATATGTGTCTGGGTTAATGTGAGGTTCATAATCCTCTTCCTTTGGGGGAGATAGTCTAGCACGTGGCGGCACTTCATAAACGACATCCCAACCTTTCAGATTGGGATTAGTTTGGGAGGCCCACGGTAGATAGAATACTTGGGTCGCCTGTTGAGCCGTAATATAGACATCAGGAACATCTAAATGGGTGCTTTGGTTGATTTCAACTAGCCCTATATGTTCATGAGTCCTTCTAGTCTCCTTCCGCTGAAACCAATAACATTTGAAGACTACGACATTCGGTGGGTTTTCACCATAGAATAGAAGTTCATAAATTGCTTCAACTCTCCCATAATACTCGGTACCTCCTTCCCCGATAGCAGATACACAACAATTTGTAGACTTTCGGTCGGCCATAGATAGCTCTTTGCCATAGGTATGAAAGCGATACCCGTTGATGTCGTATTTGTCAAATGAACGGACCTTATAGTCAAAACCATTAGCGACTTGTCTCAATTCGGCGTCCATAGACTCTGAATTAGCCTACAAGTTTAATATGAAAGGATTGTTACATTACGCACAAATTAGCGAATGAAACCGGGATAGCCGCCTACAAATTAGCCTACAAGTCTAATAGAAATTACCGTTTGTTTGAACCAAGAGATGAAACCGGGATAGCCGCCTCCTTGCTTTGCGAGAAGCTCATACTCTTCGACAGAATCCTTTTGGATCACCGCTCCATACGAGAATAAGGCGACGTATCGACTGTATGAAATATCCAGGAATAAGAGCAGTTCAAAGGAAATAGAAGTTGCGAAACTATGTACCGAGAACTTACTCGATGTACGGCCGCACTTCTATCAGGTTGTTGAAGATATACAACGAAATGGTCCGCCATTGTTCGTTATCCAAAGATACTGGATTTGAAACACTGGCTGGTGCGAGATTCCCTTTGAATAGGCTGAGGTTGGATCCACCCTTTTTAGGGTCGTCAGCATTGTACCGAGGCTTCGGATTATGCAAATGACGATTTTTGGCTTCGTAGTGTGCTGTCACGAAGTTTGCCGCCTCCTCAGTGATGAATGCCTCAGCCATCGATGCTTCAATTCTACGTTTATTTTTACATTTTTGTCGAAGCGTCTTCTGCATCCTCTCAGTTGGGTAGCACCAACGATTTTGCACGGGCCCCCCCAATCTTGCCTCGGTCGGGAGATGCAAAATCAAATGTTGCATTGGATTAAAGAAGCCCGGTGGAAAGATCTTCTCTAACTTGCAGATCAACTCCGGCGCCAACTCTTCCATTTCTTCTAGCACGCCAGGCGATAGTTCTTTCGCACAAAGAACACGGAAGAAATAGCTGAGTTCTGCCAGTACTAGCCATTCATCCTCAGGGATGAAGCCACGCAACATCACCGGCATTACCCGCTCAATCCATATGTGCCAATCATGACTCTTGAGACCAAATATCTTCAATTTATCAAGACTGGCTCCCCTCTGTAGATTCGCTGCATACAGATCGGGGAACATCAACTGCATTTTCACCCACAAGATAATTTCCCTCATAGCTGGCCTTCCAAGATTGAACCATGCCTTTGGCTTCGTCCAGTTCTGCTTTCCTTTCGGGTCTTTCATGTTTTGTAACAGCCTATCACATAGCGCCTCCAGATCGACTCTAGCCTTAGTATTATCCTTTGACTTCCCATCTATGCCGAACAATGTACCAAAAAGTGTATCGGCGATATTCTTCTCAGTGTGCATCACGTCGATGTTGTGTGGGCAAAGGAGGTCTTTGAAGTAAGGCAGATCCCATAAGCATGTTTTGTGAGTCTAGGCGTGCTTAGAATTATACCCCTTGAAGTACCCTGGACGCTCTGGATCTAGCTCGAGAGCGTTTAACTGATCCAGGGTCTGTTGGCCTGTCAATGCATGTGGTGCAGAGTTTTTGACAACTCTACCTCTGATGAAGTTCTTCTTGTCTTTCCTGAACTTATGGCGAGGATTCAGGAACTGTCTATGCATGTCGAAGCAAGAAAACTTGCGACCGACCTGAAGCCAACGAAACTCAAGAGCTCCCTTGCATGTGGGGCACGGGAACCTTCCATGCACACACCAGCCAACGAATAGCGCATACGCCGGCAAGTCATGCGTCGAGTACATGTACCAGACACGCATTATGAAGTTCCGTTTGCTATAGGCATCGTATGTCTTGAACCCATTATCCCAGGCTTCTTGCAATTCGTCCTTAAGCGGTTGCATGTACACATTCATATTTTTCCCCGGATAGTTGGGCCCTGGAATTATCAACGTCAGGAAAATGTTCTTTCGTTGCATAATCTGTCCGGGGGGGAGATTGAGTGGAAAGACAAATATGGGCCAACAACTGTATTGGGCTGCCGTCATACCAAACACACTGAACCCATCCGTGCTGATGCCGACTCGAGGATGCCTCGGATCTGCCGCTTTGTCACCATGTAATTCATCAAACTTTTTCCACGCAACACCATCCGATGTGTGTACAATCATCAGATTCCCATCTGCATCTAGTTCGGTTCTTTTGCCCGTTTTGTGCCATGTCATCTGTTTGGCCGTCTCTTCGACCATGAAAAGACGTTGAAGTCTTGGTACGATTGGCCTATACCGAAAAACACTAACGGGGATTTTGGTCTGTGTCATCTCACCCATACCGTTGTCTACCACAACATACCTGGAAGAGTTGCAAATGGGACAATAGTTCAAGTCCGCATAGTCAAGCCTAAACAAGACACATCCTTTCTCACAGGCATGTATCTTATGATAGGGCATCTTCAGTGCATGGAGGATTTTGTCCGACTGGTACAGGTTTGTAGGCATTACATGGCCTTTGGGTAGAAAGCGTCCAAATACTGTCATCATTGCATCGTAGCATTCTCTGCCCAAGTGGAACTGAGCCTTCAGAGCCATTACTTGTGAGATGGCATCCAACTGACAAAGCTCAGTGTGCTCATGGAGCGGACGTTTTGAAGACTCCAACATTTCATTGAAGGCCTTTACAGATTCCTCCATCTCCTCGTCCGAATCCCGAGCATCATCAATGTCTTGCACCATGTTTTCCATCCCGGTACCATGCTCGTCGGTGCGACGACGATCCACCTCAGCTCGGTCACGTTGGGCAGACTCACCATGAAATGTCCACACCGTATAATCGGGCGTAAAACCACTCTTCTGCAGGTGTTTGCCCATTTCAGCCTCTGTCCTCTTTTCCCAATTGCCGCACCGTAAACAGGGGCACCAGGTTTTCCTCTGGCCATTTGCAAATGCGGCTCGCACAAACCCCTTGGTTTTTGTGAACCATTCAGTGCTCCATTTGTTCTGACCAGTGTGACCGGTGTACATCCACGCACGATCACTCATCTTGACTTTCAGAGCTACTAGACACACAACAAATATATATATATATAAATAATTCACCATGTATGTATTCATCAGTTGATCTACTTTGTCAATTTTATTACGTCCATGCAACCTACACTCTAATAGGTAATGATAGGTCCTAATCCCACCCGAGTATGTTTAGATTGGGTTCATTTTCCCATGCTATGCCCCGGATCCTACGCAAAATTTCGGCAGCACCTCCCCGTTGTTCTCCTGATACACGTCTCTGCAATAAACAGAGAGGATGTGTACCCGGAGAACAACAGGGGAGGCACTGACGAAATTTATGCGTCGGATCCGGAGCAAAGCATATGGGAAAACGAACCCAATCTAACCATACTCGGGCTGTCCATGGATAGTGTTGGACAATTTGAAAGAATCAAGGTTATAAATATGCAAATGCATGCATATTTATAACTATGACGCTTTCGAACGGGAGACACATATTGGTTACGCATACTGATGATTGAAGACACATATATATCTAGCTATCAAGTTTCATCGGAATAGATCAAATAATTAATGGGGGAGGAGGACATGTCATTTGTGCTCACCCACGAACGAAGGGGCAGAGCTCGTCAAACGCACGGCGAGGTCGTCGAACACCAAACCTCGCAGCGATGAAACAACTGCACATTTAAAACTACCCGATCAACACAATTATATATGATGTTTTTCATAACAAAATCGAAAGATATATGACCTAACTAATAATTCACAAATATATGACCCCATCTGCTTCTGGAAGGCCAAAGAACACCTTTTCGGGAGGTGTCGGGGTCGGGGTGTCGTGTCGGTCTCGGGGTGCCGTGTCGGGGTCGGGGTCTCGGGGTGGGGGTGTCGGGTCGGGGTGCCGGGTCGGGGTCGGGGTGCCGTGTCGGTGTCGGGGTCGGGGTGTCGGGTCAGGCTCGGGGTCGGGGTGTCGGGGTCGGGGTCGGGGTCGGGGTCGGGGTCTCGGGGTCGGGGTGTCGGGGTGTCGGGGGTGTCGTGTCGGGGGTCGGGGTGTCGTGTCGGTGTCGGGGTGCCGTGTCGGTGTCGGGGTGCCGTGTCGGGGTCGGGGTGCTGTTTCGGGGTCGGGGGGTCGGGGTGTCGTGTCGGGGTCAGGGGGTTAGGGGGTCGGGGGGTCGGGGTGTCGTGTCGGGGTCAGGGGTTAGGGGGTCGGGTGTCGGGGTGGAGTCGGGGTCGGGTGTCGGGGTGTGGTGTCGGGGTTGGGGAGTTAGGGGGTCAGGGGGTCTTCTCATTCTTCTACTACTTCTACTTCTTCTCATTCTTCTACTTCTTCTCATCCCCCGTCTTCTTCTTCTTCTTCTTTCTCCTCCTCCTCCTCCTCCTCCTCCTCCTCCTCTTCTTCTTCTTCTTCTTCTTCTTCTTCTTCTTCTTCTTTCTCCTCCTCCTCCCCCTCCTCTTCTTCTTCTTCTTCTTCTTCTTTCTCCTCCTCCTCCTTCTCCTCCTCTTCTTCTTCTTCTTCTTCTTCCCCTTTCTACTTAACCTAAACCTAAACTAAAAATCTAAACTAATTAAAACTAAACTAATTAAACCTAAACTAATTAAACTAAATAACCTAAACTAATTAATTCTAAACTGAAAAAACTTAAACTAAAAAACCTTATCTAAACAGAAAAGAAAAACAAAAAACAGAAAAAAATGGGAGGGGCTTACTGTGGGGGGCGGCGACGGGTCGGGGAGGGGCCGGAGACGGGGGGCCGGGGCCGGGCGTGGAGGAGGCGGGGCGGCGGGGGCCCGGCCGGCGGGGGGCCGGGGCAGCGGGGGGCCCGGGCGGCGGGGGGCCGGGGCGGGGCGGTGGAGGAGGTGGGGCGGCGGGGGCTCGGGCGGCGGGGGGGCCGGGGCGGCGGGGGGCCGGGGCGGGGCGGTGGAGGAGGCGGCCTGGGGCGGCGGGGGGCGCGGGGCGGCGGGGGGCCGGGGCGGCTGTGGGCCGGGGCGGCTGTGGGCCGGGGCGGCTGTGGGCCGGGGCGGCGGGGGGCCGGGGCGGGTGGGCGACGGGGCAGTGGGGCGGCGGGGAGCCGGGGCGGTGGGGCGACGGGGCGGCGGGGGCGACGGGGCGGCGGCGCGCGGCGGGGGGCGCGGGGGGCGCGGGGGCGGCGGCGGCGGGGTGGGAGGAGAAGGGCGAGGACGAAGTGAGTAACGGGCGGGGGGGTACCTGCCGTTAGGCAAGTGCCCTCTTTGCCGTCCGCCAGCCTTTGTCGTCCGCCTTTTTGCCTCTTTGCCGTCTGCTAGCGCACGGCAAAGAGGTGGGCCATTAAGATTTTTTCAAACGAGCGGGGGGTGGGGGCCACCACACTCTTTGCCGTCTGCCAGCGGACGGCAAAGATTCTATGCCGTCTGCTGGCAGACGGCAAAGAGCTGGCAGATGGCCAAGAGCTTCTTTGCCGTCAGCCGTTTCTTTGCCGTCTGCTTATGGGTAGCTGATGGCAAAGAGCTTCTTTGCCGTCAGCTAGCAGACGGCAAAGAGCTGGCAGATGGCAAATTAGCTGATTCCAGTAGTGAAGAAAGTAGAGAGGGTTACGGCAAAAACTAGATGCACTTCGTGTACAAAACGGACAATCTCTTTCGAAGTATCAGGGTTTCACACGGAAACTCGTCTGTTATACAAAGGGATTTCATTTATTTTGAACTTATTTGAACTCCATAGTTTTTATGTGTTCAAAATGCACCATTCAGAGCCACATCATCAATTTTCAACCCTTTCTGACTTCATTTATGATTTTCCATGCATTTACTAATTTTTTTGAGCTATAAGACCCTGAAATTGAAAAGCACTACAAATGAACTCTGAAAAGGTTGAAAGTTGGCGTGGTATCATCATTTCACCCACATAGCATGTGCAAGAAAGTAGAGAGGGTTACGGCAAAAACTAGATGCACTTCGTGTACAAAACGGACAATCTCTTTCGAAGTATCAGGGTTTCATACGGAAACTCGTCTGTTATACAAAGGGATTTCATTTTTTTGAACTTATTTGAACTCCATTGTTTTTCTGTGTTCAAAATGCATCATTCAAATCCACATCATCAATTTTCAACCCTTTCTTACTTCATTTGTTATTTTCCATCCATTTACTGATTTTTTTGAGCTATAAGACCCTGAAATTGAAAAGCACTACAAATGAACTCTAAAAAGGTTGAAAGTTGGCATGATATCATCATTTCACCCACATAGCATGTGCAAGAAAGTAGAGAGGGTTACGGAAAAAACTGGATGCACTTCGTGTACAAAACGGACAATGTCTTTTGAAGTATCAGGGTTTCATACGGAAACTCGTCTGTTACAAAGGGATTTCATTTTTTTTGAACTTATTTGAACTCCATAGTTTTTCCGTGTTCAAAATGCACCATTCAAAGCCACATCATCAATTTTCAACCCTTCCTGACTTCATTTGTTATTTTCCATGCATTTACTGATTTTTTTGAGCTATAGGACCCTGAAATTGAAAAGCACTATAAATGAACTCTGAAAAGGTTGAAAGTTGGCATGGTATCATCATTTCACCCACATAGCATGTGCAAGAAATTAGAGAGGGTTACGGCAAAAACTAGATGCACTTCGTGTACAAAACGGACAATCTCTTTCGAAGTATCAGGTTTCACACGGAAACTCGTCTGTTATACAAAGGGATTTCTTTTTTTTGAACTTATTTGAACTCCATACTTTTTATGTGTTCAAAATGGAGCATTCAGAGCCACATCATCAATTTTCAACCCTTTCTGACTTCATTAATTATTTTCCATGCATTTACTGATTTTTTGAGCTATAAGACCCTGAAATTGAAAAGCACTACAAATGAACTCTGAAAAGGTTGAAAGTTGGCATGGTATGATCATTTCACCCACATAGCATGTGCAAGAAAGTAGAGAGGGTTACGGCAAAAACTAGATGCACTTCGTCTACAAAACGGACAATCTCCTTCGAAGTATCAGGGTTTCAAACGGAAACTCGTCTGTTATACAAAGGGATTTCATTTTTTTGAACTTATTTGAACTCCATAGGTTTTCTGTGTTCAAAATGTATCATTCAAATCCACATAATCAATTTTCAACCCTTTCTTACTTCATTTGTTATTTTCCATGCATTTACTGATTTTTTTGAGCTATAAGACCCTGAAATTGAAAAGCAGTACAAATGAACTCTGAAAAGGTTGAAAGTTGGCATGGTATCATCATTTCACCCACATAGCATGTGCAAGAAAGTAGACAGGGTTACGGAAAAAACTGGTTGCACTTCGTGTACAAAACGGACAATCTCTTTCGAAGTATCAGGATTTCATACGGAAACTCGTCTGTTACAAAGGGATTTCATTTTTTTTGAACTTATTTGAACTCCATAGTTTTTCTGTGTTCAAAATGCACCATTCAAAGCCACATCATCAATTTTCAACCCTTTCTGACTTCATTTGTTATTTTCCATGCATTTACTGATTTTTTTGAGCTACAAGACCATGAAATTGAAAAGCACTACAAATGAACTCTGAAAAGGTTGAAAGTTGGCATGGTATCATCATTTGACCCACATAGCATGTGAAAGAAAGTAGAGAGGGTTACAGCAAAAACTAGATGCACTTTGTGTACAAAACGGACAATCTCTTTCGAAGTATCAGGTGTTCATACGGACACTCGTCTGTTATACAAGGGGATTTCTTTTTTTTAAACTTATTTGAACTCCATAGTTTTTCTGTGTTCAAAATGCACCATTCAAAGCCACATCATCAATTTTCAACCCTTTCTGACTTCATTTGTTATTTTCCATGCATTTACTAAATTTTTTGAGCTATAAGACCCTGAAATTGAAAAGCACTACAAATGAACTCTGAAAAGGTTGAAAGTTGGCATGGTATCATCATTTCACCCACATAGCATGTGCAAGAAAGTAGAGTGGGTTACGGCAAAAACTGGATGCACTTCGTGTACAAAACGGACAATCTCTTTCGAAGTATCAGGGTTGCACACGGAAACTCGTCTGTTATACAAAGGGATTTCATTTTTTTGAACTTATTTGAACTCCATAGGTTTTCTGTGTTCAAAATGTATCATTCAAATCCACATAATCAATTTTCAACCCTTTCTTACTTCATTTGTTATTTTCCATGCATTTACTGATTTTTTTGAGCTATAAGACCCTGAAATTGAAAAGCAGTACAAATGAACTCTGAAAAGGTTGAAAGTTGGCATGGTATCATCATTTCACCCACATAGCATGTGCAAGAAAGTAGACAGGGTTACGGAAAAAACTGGTTGCACTTCGTGTACAAAACGGACAATCTCTTTCGAAGTATCAGGATTTCATACGGAAACTCGTCTGTTACAAAGGGATTTCATTTTTTTTGAACTTATTTGAACTCCATAGTTTTTTCTGTGTTCAAAATGCACCATTCAAAGCCACATCATCAATTTTCAACCCTTCCTGACTTCATTTGTTATTTTCCATGCATTTACTGATTTTTTTGAGCTACAAGACCATGAAATTGAAAAGCACTACAAATGAACTCTGAAAAGGTTGAAAGTTGGCATGGTATCATCATTTGACCCACATAGCATGTGAAAGAAAGTAGAGAGGGTTACAGCAAAAACTAGATGCACTTTGTGTACAAAACGGACAATCTCTTTCGAAGTATCAGGTGTTCATACGGACACTCGTCTGTTATACAAGGGGATTTCTTTTTTTTAAACTTATTTGAACTCCATAGTTTTTCTGTGTTCAAAATGCACCATTCAAAGCCACATCATCAATTTTCAACCCTTTCTGACTTCATTTGTTATTTTCCATGCATTTACTAAATTTTTTGAGCTATAAGACCCTGAAATTGAAAAGCACTACAAATGAACTCTGAAAAGGTTGAAAGTTGGCATGGTATCATCATTTCACCCACATAGCATGTGCAAGAAAGTAGAGTGGGTTACGGCAAAAACTGGATGCACTTCGTGTACAAAACGGACAATCTCTTTCGAAGTATCAGGGTTGCACACGGAAACTCGTCTGTTATACAAAGGGATTTCATTTTTTTGAACTTATTTGAACTCCATAGGTTTTCTGTGTTCAAAATGCATCATTGAAATCCACATAATCAATTTTCAACCCTTTCTTACTTCATTTGTTATTTTCCATGCATTTACTGATTTTTTTGAGCTATAAGACCCTGAAATTGAAAAGCACTACAAATGAACTCTGAAAAGGTTGAAAGTTGGCATGGTATCATCATTTCACCCACATAGCATGTGCAAGAAAGTAGACAGGGTTACGGAAAAAACTGGTTGCACTTCGTGTACAAAACGGACAATCTCTTTCGAAGTATCAGGATTTCATACGGAAACTCGTCTGTTACAAAGGGATTTCATTTTTTTGAACTTATTTGAACTCCATAGTTTTTCTGTGTTCAAAATGCACCATTCAAAGCCACATCATCAATTTTCAACCCTTTCTGACTTCATTTGTTATTTTCCATGCATTTACTGATTTTTTTGAGCTACAAGACCATGAAATTGAAAAGCACTACAAATGAACTCTGAAAAGGTTGAAAGTTGGCATGGTATCATCATTTGACCCACATAGCATGTGAAAGAAAGTAGAGAGGGTTACAGCAAAAACTAGATGCACTTTGTGTACAAAACGGACAATCTCTTTCGAAGTATCAGGTGTTCATACGGACACTCGTCTGTTATACAAGGGGATTTCTTTTTTTTAAACTTATTTGAACTCCATAGTTTTTCTGTGTTCAAAATGCACCATTCAAAGCCACATCATCAATTTTCAACCCTTTCTGACTTCATTTGTTATTTTCCATGCATTTACTAAATTTTTTGAGCTATAAGACCCTGAAATTGAAAAGCACTACAAATGAACTCTGAAAAGGTTGAAAGTTGGCATGGTATCATCATTTCACCCACATAGCATGTGCAAGAAAGTAGAGTGGGTTACGGCAAAAACTGGATGCACTTCGTGTACAAAACGGACAATCTCTTTCGAAGTATCAGGGTTGCACACGGAAACTCGTCTGTTATACAAAGGGATTTCATTTTTTTGAACTTATTTGAACTCCATAGGTTTTCTGTGTTCAAAATGCATCATTGAAATCCACATAATCAATTTTCAACCCTTTCTTACTTCATTTGTTATTTTCCATGCATTTACTGATTTTTTTGAGCTATAAGACCCTGAAATTGAAAAGCACTACAAATGAACTCTGAAAAGGTTGAAAGTTGGCATGGTATCATCATTTCACCCACATAGCATGTGCAAGAAAGTAGACAGGGTTACGGAAAAAACTGGTTGCACTTCGTGTACAAAACGGACAATCTCTTTCGAAGTATCAGGATTTCATACGGAAACTCGTCTGTTACAAAGGGATTTCATTTTTTTGAACTTATTTGAACTCCATAGTTTTTCTGTGTTCAAAATGCACCATTCAAAGCCACATCATCAATTTTCAACCCTTTCTGACTTCATTTGTTATTTTCCATGCATTTACTGATTTTTTTGAGCTACAAGACCATGAAATTGAAAAGCACTACAAATGAACTCTGAAAAGGTTGAAAGTTGGCATGGTATCATCATTTGACCCACATAGCATGTGAAAGAAAGTAGAGAGGGTTACAGCAAAAACTAGATGCACTTTGTGTACAAAACGGACAATCTCTTTCGAAGTATCAGGTGTTCATACGGACACTCGTCTGTTATACAAGGGGATTTCTTTTTTTTAAACTTATTTGAACTCCATAGTTTTTCTGTGTTCAAAATGCACCATTCAAAGCCACATCATCAATTTTCAACCCTTTCTGACTTCATTTGTTATTTTCCATGCATTTACTAATTTTTTTGAGCTATAAGACCCTGAAATTGAAAAGCACTACAAATGAACTCTGAAAAGGTTGAAAGTTGGCATGGTATCATCATTTCACCCACATAGCATGTGCAAGAAAGTAGAGTGGGTTACAGCAAAAACTGGATGCACTTCGTGTACAAAACGGACAATCTCTTTCGAAGTATCAGGGTTTCACACGGAAACTCGTCTGTTATACAAAGGGATTTCATTTTTTTGAACTTATTTGAACTCCATAGGTTTTCTGTGTTCAAAATGCATCATTCAAATCCACATAATCAATTTTCAACCCTTTCTTACTTCATTTGTTATTTTCCATGCATTTACTGATTTTTTTGAGCTATAAAACCCTGAAATTGAAAAGCACTACAAATGAACTCTTAAAAGGTTGAAAGTTGGCATGGTATCATCATTTCACCCACATAGCATGTGCAAGAAAGTAGACAGGGTTACGGAAAAAACTGGTTGCACTTCGTGTACAAAACGGACAATCTCTTTCGAAGTATCAGGATTTCATACGGAAACTCGTCTGTTACAAAGGGATTTCATTTTTTTGAACTTATTTGAACTCCATAGTTTTTTTGTGTTCAAAATGCACCATTCAAAGCCACATCATCAATTTTCAACCCTTTCTGACTTCATTTGTTATTTTCCATGCATTTACTGATTTTTTTGAGCTACAAGACCATGAAATTGAAAAGCACTACAAATGAACTCTGAAAAGGTTGAAAGTTGGCATGGTATCATCATTTGACCCACATAGCATGTGAAAGAAAGTAGAGAGGGTTACGGCAAAAACTAGATGCACTTTGTGTACAAAACGGACAATCTCTTTCGAAGTATCAGGTGTTCATACGGACACTCGTCTGTTATACAAAGGGATTTCTTTTTTTTGAACTTATTTGAACTCCATAGTTTTTATGTGTTCAAAATGCACCATTCAAAGCCACATCATCAATTTTCAACCCTTTCTGACTTCATTTGTTATTTTCCATGCATTTACTAATTTTTTTGAGCTATAAGACCCTGAAATTGAAAAGCACTACAAATGAACTCTGAAAAGGTTGAAAGTTGGCATGGTATCATCATTTCACCCACATAGCATGTGCAAGAAAGTAGAGAGTGTTACGGCAAAAACTGGATGCACTTCGTGTACAAAACGGACAATCTCTTTCGAAGTATCAGGGTTTCACACGGAAACTCGTCTGTTATACAAAGGGATTACATTTTTTTGAACTTATTTGAACTCCATAGGTTTTCTGTGTTCAAAATGCATCATTGAAATCCACATAATCAATTTTCAACCCTTTCTTACTTCATTTGTTATTTTCCATGCATTTACTGATTTTTTTGAGCTATAAGACCCTGAAATTGAAAAGCACTACAAATGAACTCTGAAAAGGTTGAAAGTTGGCATGGTATCATCATTTCACCCACATAGCATGTGCAAGAAAGTAGACAGGGTTACGGAAAAAACTGGTTGCACTTCGTGTACAAAACGGACAATCTCTTTCGAAGTATCAGGATTTCATACGGAAACTCGTCTGTTACAAAGGGATTTCAATTTTTTGAACTTATTTGAACTCCATAGTTTTTCTGTGTTCAAAATGCACCATTCAAAGCCACATCATCAATTTTCAACCCTTTCTGACTTCATTTGTTATTTTCCATGCATTTACTGATTTTTTTTGAGCTACAAGACCATGAAATTGAAAAGCACTACAAATGAACTCTGAAAAGGTTGAAAGTTGGCATGGTATCATCATTTGACCCACATAGCATGTGAAAGAAAGTAGAGAGGGTTACGGCAAAAACTAGATGCAGTTTGTGTACAAAACGGACAATCTCTTTCGAAGTATCAGGTGTTCATACGGACACTCGTCTGTTATACAAAGGGATTTCTTTTTTTTGAACTTATTTGAACTCCATAGGTTTTCTGTGTTCAAAATGCATCATTGAAATCCACATAATCAATTTTCAACCCTTTCTTACTTCATTTGTTATTTTCCATGCATTTACTGATTTTTTTGAGCTATAAGACCCTGAAATTGAAAAGCACTACAAATGAACTCTGAAAAGGTTGAAAGTTGGCATGGTATCATCATTTCACCCACATAGCATGTGCAAGAAAGTAGACAGGGTTACGGAAAAAACTGGTTGCACTTCGTGTACAAAACGGACAATCTCTTTCGAAGTATCAGGATTTCATACGGAAACTCGTCTGTTACAAAGGGATTTCATTTTTTTGAACTTATTTGAACTCCATAGTTTTTTTGTGTTCAAAATGCACCATTCAAAGCCACATCATCAATTTTCAACCCTTTCTGACTTCATTTGTTATTTTCCATGCATTTACTGATTTTTTTTTAGCTACAAGACCATGAAATTGAAAAGCACTACAAATGAACTCTGAAAAGGTTGAAAGTTGGCATGGTATCATCATTTGACCCACATAGCATGTGAAAGAAAGTAGAGGGGGTTACGGCAAAAACTAGATGCACTTTGTGTACAAAACGGACAATCTCTTTCGAAGTATCAGGTGTTCATACGGACACTCGTCTGTTATACAAAGGGATTTCTTTTTTTTGAACTTATTTGAACTCCATAGTTTTTATGTGTTCAAAATGCACCATTCAAAGCCACATCATCAATTTTCAACCCTTTCTGACTTCATTTGTTATTTTCCATGCATTTACTAATTTTTTTGAGCTATAAGACCCTGAAATTGAAAAGCACTACAAATGAACTCTGAAAAGGTTGAAAGTTGGCATGGTATCATCATTTCACCCACATAGCATGTGCAAGAAAGTAGAGAGGGTTACGGCAAAAACTGGATGCACTTCGTGTACAAAACGGACAATCTCTTTCGAAGTATCAGGGTTTCACACGGAAACTCGTCTGTTATACAAAGGGATTTCATTTTTTTGAACTTATTTGAACTCCATAGGTTTTCTGTGTTCAAAATGCATCATTGAAATCCACATAATCAATTTTCAACCCTTTCTTACTTCATTTGTTATTTTCCATGCATTTACTGATTTTTTTGAGCTATAAGACCCTGAAATTGAAAAGCACTACAAATGAACTCTGAAAAGGTTGAAAGTTGGCATGGTATCATCATTTCACCCACATAGCATGTGCAAGAAAGTAGACAGGGTTACGGAAAAAACTGGTTGCACTTCGTGTACAAAACGGACAATCTCTTTCGAAGTATCAGGATTTCATACGGAAACTCGTCTGTTACAAAGGGATTTCATTTTTTTGAACTTATTTGAACTCCATAGTTTTTCTGTGTTCAAAATGCACCATTCAAAGCCACATCATCAATTTTCAACCCTTTCTGACTTCATTTGTTATTTTCCATGCATTTACTGATTTTTTTGAGCTACAAGACCATGAAATTGAAAAGCACTACAAATGAACTCTGAAAAGGTTGAAAGTTGGCATGGTATCATCATTTGACCCACATAGCATGTGAAAGAAAGTAGAGACGGTTACAGCAAAAACTAGATGCACTTTGTGTACAAAACGGACAATCTCTTTCGAAGTATCAGGTGTTCATACGGACACTCGTCTGTTATACAAGGGGATTTCTTTTTTTTAAACTTATTTGAACTCCATAGTTTTTCTGTGTTCAAAATGCACCATTCAAAGCCACATCATCAATTTTCAACCCTTTCTGACTTCATTTGTTATTTTCCATGCATTTACTAATTTTTTTGAGCTATAAGACCCTGAAATTGAAAAGCACTACAAATGAACTCTGAAAAGGTTGAAAGTTGGCATGGTATCATCATTTCACCCACATAGCATGTGCAAGAAAGTAGAGTGGGTTACGGCAAAAACTGGATGCACTTCGTGTACAAAACGGACAATCTCTTTCGAAGTATCAGGGTTTCACACGGAAACTCGTCTGTTATACAAAGGGATTTCATTTTTTTGAACTTATTTGAACTCCATAGGTTTTCTGTGTTCAAAATGCATCATTCAAATCCACATAATCAATTTTCAACCCTTTCTTACTTCATTTGTTATTTTCCATGCATTTACTGATTTTTTTGAGCTATAAGACCCTGAAATTGAAAAGCACTACAAATGAACTCTGAAAAGGTTGAAAGTTGGCATGGTATCATCATTTCACCCACATAGCATGTGCAAGAAAGTAGACAGGGTTACGGAAAAAACTGGTTGCACTTCGTGTACAAAACGGACAATCTCTTTCGAAGTATCAGGATTTCATACGGAAACTCGTCTGTTACAAAGGGATTTCATTTTTTTGAACTTATTTGAACTCCATAGTTTTTTTGTGTTCAAAATGCACCATTCAAAGCCACATCATCAATTTTCAACCCTTTCTGACTTCATTTGTTATTTTCCATGCATTTACTGATTTTTTTTTAGCTACAAGACCATGAAATTGAAAAGCACTACAAATGAACTCTGAAAAGGTTGAAAGTTGGCATGGTATCATCATTTGACCCACATAGCATGTGAAAGAAAGTAGAGAGGGTTACGGCAAAAACTAGATGCACTTCGTGTACAAAACGGACAATCTCTTTCGAAGTATCAGGTGTTCATACGGACACTCGTCTGTTATACAAAGGGATTTCTTTTTTTTGAACTTATTTGAACTCCATAGTTTTTATGTGTTCAAAATGCACCATTCAAAGCCACATCATCAATTTTCAACCCTTTCTGACTTCATTTGTTATTTTCCATGCATTTACTAATTTTTTTGAGCTATAAAACCCTGAAATTGAAAAGCACTACAAATGAACTCTGAAAAGGTTGAAAGTTGGCATGGTATCATCATTTCACCCACATAGCATGTGCAAGAAAGTAGAGAGGGTTACGGCAAAAACTGGATGCACTTCGTGTACAAAACGGACAATCTCTTTCGAAGTATCAGGGTTTCACACGGAAACTCGTCTGTTATACAAAGGGATTTCATTTTTTTGAACTTATTTGAACTCCATAGGTTTTGTGTGTTCAAAATGCATCATTCAAATCCACATAATCAATTTTCAACCCTTTCTTACTTCATTTGTTATTTTCCATGCATTTACTGATTTTTTTGAGCTATAAGACCCTGAAATTGAAAATCACTACAAATGAACTCTGAAAAGGTTGAAAGTTGGCATGGTATCATCATTTCACCCACATAGCATGTGCAAGAAAGTAGACAGGGTTACGGAAAAAACTGGTTGCACTTCGTGTACAAAACGGACAATCTCTTTCGAAGTATCAGGATTTCATACGGAAACTCGTCTGTTACAAAGGGATTTCATTTTTTTGAACTTATTTGAACTCCATAGTTTTTCTGTGTTCAAAATGCACCATTCAAAGCCACATCATCAATTTTCAACCCTTTCTGACTTCATTTGTTATTTTCCATGCATTTACTGATTTTTTTGAGCTACAAGACCATGAAATTGAAAAGCACTACAAATGAACTCTGAAAAGGTTGAAAGTTGGCATGGTATCATCATTTGACCCACATAGCATGTGAAAGAAAGTAGAGAGGGTTACAGCAAAAACTAGATGCACTTTGTGTACAAAACGGACAATCTCTTTCGAAGTATCAGGTGTTCATACGGACACTCGTCTGTTATACAAGGGGATTTCTTTTTTTAAACTTATTTGAACTCCATAGTTTTTCTGTGTTCAAAATGCACCATTCAAAGCCACATCATCAATTTTCAACCCTTTCTGACTTCATTTGTTATTTTCCATGCATTTACTAATTTTTTTGAGCTATAAGACCCTGAAATTGAAAAGCACTACAAATGAACTCTGAAAAGGTTGAAAGTTGGCATGGTATCATCATTTCACCCACATAGCATGTGCAAGAAAGTAGAGTGGGTTACGGCAAAAACTGGATGCACTTCGTGTACAAAACGGACAATCTCTTTCGAAGTATCAGGGTTTCACACGGAAACTCGTCTGTTATACAAAGGGATTTCATTTTTTTGAACTTATTTGAACTCCATAGGTTTTCTGTGTTCAAAATGCATCATTCAAATCCACATAATCAATTTTCAACCCTTTCTTACTTCATTTGTTATTTTCCATGCATTTACTGATTTTTTTGAGCTATAAGACCCTGAAATTGAAAAGCACTACAAATGAACTCTGAAAAGGTTGAAAGTTGGCATGGTATCATCATTTCACCCACATAGCATGTGCAAGAAAGTAGACAGGGTTACGGAAAAAACTGGTTGCACTTCGTGTACAAAACGGACAATCTCTTTCGAAGTATCAGGATTTCATACGGAAACTCGTCTGTTACAAAGGGATTTCATTTTTTTGAACTTATTTGAACTCCATAGTTTTTTTGTGTTCAAAATGCACCATTCAAAGCCACATCATCAATTTTCAACCCTTTCTGACTTCATTTGTTATTTTCCATGCATTTACTGATTTTTTTTGAGCTACAAGACCATGAAATTGAAAAGCACTACAAATGAACTCTGAAAAGGTTGAAAGTTGGCATGGTATCATCATTTGACCCACATAGCATGTGAAAGAAAGTAGAGAGGGTTACGGCAAAAACTAGATGCACTTTGTGTACAAAACGGACAATCTCTTTCGAAGTATCAGGTGTTCATACGGACACTCGTCTGTTATACAAAGGGATTTCTTTTTTTTGAACTTATTTGAACTCCATAGTTTTTATGTGTTCAAAATGCACCATTCAAAGCCACATCATCAATTTTCAACCCTTTCTGACTTCATTTGTTATTTTCCATGCATTTACTAATTTTTTTGAGCTATAAGACCCTGAAATTGAAAAGCACTACAAATGAACTCTGAAAAGGTTGAAAGTTGGCATGGTATCATCATTTCACCCACATAGCATGTGCAAGAAAGTAGAGAGGGTTACGGCAAAAATTGGATGCACTTCGTGTACAAAACGGACAATCTCTTTCGAAGTATCAGGGTTTCACACGGAAACTCGTCTGTTATACAAAGGGATTTCATTTTTTTGAACTTATTTGAACTCCATAGGTTTTCTGTGTTCAAAATGCATCATTCAAATCCACATAATCAATTTTCAACCCTTTCTTACTTCATTTGTTATTTTCCATGCATTTACTGATTTTTTTGAGCTATAAGACCCTGAAATTGAAAATCACTACAAATGAACTCTGAAAAGGTTGAAAGTTGGCATGGTATCATCATTTCACCCACATAGCATGTGCAAGAAAGTAGACAGGGTTACGGAAAAAACTGGTTGCACTTCGTGTACAAAACGGACAATCTCTTTCGAAGTATCAGGATTTCATACGGAAACTCGTCTGTTACAAAGGGATTTCATTTTTTTGAACTTATTTGAACTCCATAGTTTTTCTGTGTTCAAAATGCACCATTCAAAGCCACATCATCAATTTTCAACCCTTTCTGACTTCATTTGTTATTTTCCATGCATTTACTGATTTTTTTGAGCTACAAGACCATGAAATTGAAAAGCACTACAAATGAACTCTGAAAAGGTTGAAAGTTGGCATGGTATCATCATTTGACCCACATAGCATGTGAAAGAAAGTAGAGAGGGTTACAGCAAAAACTAGATGCACTTTGTGTACAAAACGGACAATCTCTTTCGAAGTATCAGGTGTTCATACGGACACTCGTCTGTTATACAAGGGGATTTCTTTTTTTAAACTTATTTGAACTCCATAGTTTTTCTGTGTTCAAAATGCACCATTCAAAGCCACATCATCAATTTTCAACCCTTTCTGACTTCATTTGTTATTTTCCATGCATTTACTAATTTTTTTGAGCTATAAGACCCTGAAATTGAAAAGCACTACAAATGAACTCTGAAAAGGTTGAAAGTTGGCATGGTATCATCATTTCACCCACATAGCATGTGCAAGAAAGTAGAGTGGGTTACGGCAAAAACTGGATGCACTTCGTGTACAAAACGGACAATCTCTTTCGAAGTATCAGGGTTTCACACGGAAACTCGTCTGTTATACAAAGGGATTTCATTTTTTTGAACTTATTTGAACTCCATAGGTTTTCTGTGTTCAAAATGCATCATTCAAATCCACATAATCAATTTTCAACCCTTTCTTACTTCATTTGTTATTTTCCATGCATTTACTGATTTTTTTGAGCTATAAGACCCTGAAATTGAAAAGCACTACAAATGAACTCTGAAAAGGTTGAAAGTTGGCATGGTATCATCATTTCACCCACATAGCATGTGCAAGAAAGTAGACAGGGTTACGGAAAAAACTGGTTGCACTTCGTGTACAAAACGGACAATCTCTTTCGAAGTATCAGGATTTCATACGGAAACTCGTCTGTTACAAAGGGATTTCATTTTTTTGAACTTATTTGAACTCCATAGTTTTTTTGTGTTCAAAATGCACCATTCAAAGCCACATCATCAATTTTCAACCCTTTCTGACTTCATTTGTTATTTTCCATGCATTTACTGATTTTTTTTGAGCTACAAGACCATGAAATTGAAAAGCACTACAAATGAACTCTGAAAAGGTTGAAAGTTGGCATGGTATCATCATTTGACCCACATAGCATGTGAAAGAAAGTAGAGAGGGTTACGGCAAAATCTAGATGCACTTTGTGTACAAAACGGACAATCTCTTTCGAAGTATCAGGTGTTCATACGGACACTCGTCTGTTATACAAAGGGATTTCTTTTTTTTGAACTTATTTGAACTCCATAGTTTTTATGTGTTCAAAATGCACCATTCAAAGCCACATCATCAATTTTCAACCCTTTCTGACTTCATTTGTTATTTTCCATGCATTTACTAATTTTTTTGAGCTATAAGACCCTGAAATTGAAAAGCACTACAAATGAACTCTGAAAAGGTTGAAAGTTGGCATGGTATCATCATTTCACCCACATAGCATGTGCAAGAAAGTAGAGAGGGTTACGGCAAAAACTGGATGCACTTCGTGTACAAAACGGACAATCTCTTTCGAAGTATCAGGGTTTCACACGGAAACTCGTCTGTTATACAAAGGGATTTCATTTTTTTGAACTTATTTGAACTCCATAGGTTTTCTGTGTTCAAAATGCATCATTCAAATCCACATAATCAATTTTCAACCCTTTCTTACTTCATTTGTTATTTTCCATGCATTTACTGATTTTTTTGAGCTATAAGACCCTGAAATTGAAAATCACTACAAATGAACTCTGAAAAGGTTGAAAGTTGGCATGGTATCATCATTTCACCCACATAGCATGTGCAAGAAAGTAGACAGGGTTACGGAAAAAACTGGTTGCACTTCGTGTACAAAACGGACAATCTCTTTCGAAGTATCAGGATTTCATACGGAAACTCGTCTGTTACAAAGGGATTTCATTTTTTTGAACTTATTTGAACTCCATAGTTTTTTTGTGTTCAAAATGCACCATTCAAAGCCACATCATCAATTTTCAACCCTTTCTGACTTCATTTGTTATTTTCCATGCATTTACTGATTTTTTTTGAGCTACAAGACCATGAAATTGAAAAGCACTACAAATGAACTCTGAAAAGGTTGAAAGTTGGCATGGTATCATCATTTGACCCACATAGCATGTGAAAGAAAGTAGAGAGGGTTACGGCAAAAACTAGATGCACTTTGTGTACAAAACGGACAATCTCTTTCGAAGTATCAGGTGTTCATACGGACACTCGTCTGTTATACAAAGGGATTTCTTTTTTTTGAACTTATTTGAACTCCATAGTTTTTATGTGTTCAAAATGCACCATTCAAAGCCACATCATCAATTTTCAACCCTTTCTGACTTCATTTGTTATTTTCCATGCATTTACTAATTTTTTTGAGCTATAAGACCCTGAAATTGAAAAGCACTACAAATGAACTCTGAAAAGGTTGAAAGTTGGCATGGTATCATCATTTCACCCACATAGCATGTGCAAGAAAGTAGAGAGGGTTACGGCAAAAACTGGATGCACTTCGTGTACAAAACGGACAATCTCTTTCGAAGTATCAGGGTTTCACACGGAAACTCGTCTGTTATACAAAGGGATTTCATTTTTTTGAACTTATTTGAACTCCATAGGTTTTCTGTGTTCAAAATGCATCATTCAAATCCACATAATCAATTTTCAACCCTTTCTTACTTCATTTGTTATTTTCCATGCATTTACTGATTTTTTTGAGCTATAAGACCCTGAAATTGAAAATCACTACAAATGAACTCTGAAAAGGTTGAAAGTTGGCATGGTATCATCATTTCACCCACATAGCATGTGCAAGAAAGTAGACAGGGTTACGGAAAAAACTGGTTGCACTTCGTGTACAAAACGGACAATCTCTTTCGAAGTATCAGGATTTCATACGGAAACTCGTCTGTTACAAAGGGATTTCATTTTTTTGAACTTATTTGAACTCCATAGTTTTTCTGTGTTCAAAATGCACCATTCAAAGCCACATCATCAATTTTCAACCCTTTCTGACTTCATTTGTTATTTTCCATGCATTTACTGATTTTTTTGAGCTACAAGACCATGAAATTGAAAAGCACTACAAATGAACTCTGAAAAGGTTGAAAGTTGGCATGGTATCATAATTTGACCCACATAGCATGTGAAAGAAAGTAGAGAGGGTTACAGCAAAAACTAGATGCACTTTGTGTACAAAACGGACAATCTCTTTCGAAGTATCAGGTGTTCATACGGACACTCGTCTGTTATACAAGGGGATTTCTTTTTTTAAACTTATTTGAACTCCATAGTTTTTCTGTGTTCAAAATGCACCATTCAAAGCCACATCATCAATTTTCAACCCTTTCTGACTTCATTTGTTATTTTCCATGCATTTACTAATTTTTTTGAGCTATAAGACCCTGAAATTGAAAAGCACTACAAATGAACTCTGAAAAGGTTGAAAGTTGGCATGGTATCATCATTTCACCCACATAGCATGTGCAAGAAAGTAGAGTGGGTTACGGCAAAAACTGGATGCACTTCGTGTACAAAACGGACAATCTCTTTCGAAGTATCAGGGTTTCACACGGAAACTCGTCTGTTATACAAAGGGATTTCATTTTTTTGAACTTATTTGAACTCCATAGGTTTTCTGTGTTCAAAATGCATCATTCAAATCCACATAATCAATTTTCAACCCTTTCTTACTTCATTTGTTATTTTCCATGCATTTACTGATTTTTTTGAGCTATAAGACCCTGAAATTGAAAAGCACTACAAATGAACTCTGAAAAGGTTGAAAGTTGGCATGGTATCATCATTTGACCCACATAGCATGTGAAAGAAAGTAGAGAGGGTTACGGCAAAAACTAGATGCACTTTGTGTACAAAACGGACAATCTCTTTCGAAGTATCAGGTGTTCATACGGACACTCGTCTGTTATACAAAGGGATTTCTTTTTTTTGAACTTATTTGAACTCCATAGTTTTTATGTGTTCAAAATGCACCATTCAAAGCCACATCATCAATTTTCAACCCTTTCTGACTTCATTTGTTATTTTCCATGCATTTACTAATTTTTTTGAGCTATAAGACCCTGAAATTGAAAATCACTACAAATGAACTCTGAAAAGGTTGAAAGTTGGCATGGTATCATCATTTCACCCACATAGCATGTGCAAGAAAGTAGAGAGGGTTACGGCAAAAACTGGATGCACTTCGTGTACAAAACGGACAATCTCTTTCGAAGTATCAGGGTTTCACACGGAAACTCGTCTGTTATACAAAGGGATTTCATTTTTTTGAACTTATTTGAACTCCATAGGTTTTCTGTGTTCAAAATGCATCATTCAAATCCACATAATCAATTTTCAACCCTTTCTTACTTCATTTGTTATTTTCCATGCATTTACTGATTTTTTTGAGCTATAAGACCCTGAAATTGAAAATCACTACAAATGAACTCTGAAAAGGTTGAAAGTTGGCATGGTATCATCATTTCACCCACATAGCATGTGCAAGAAAGTAGACAGGGTTACGGAAAAAACTAGATGCACTTCGTGTACAAAACGGACAATCTCTTTCGAAGTATCAGGTGTTCATACGGACACTCGTCTGTTATACAAGGGGATTTCTTTTTTTAAACTTATTTGAACTCCATAGTTTTTCTGTGTTCAAAATGCACCATTCAAAGCCACATCATCAATTTTCAACCCTTTCTGACTTCATTTGTTATTTTCCATGCATTTACTAATTTTTTTGAGCTATAAGACCCTGAAATTGAAAAGCACTACAAATGAACTCTGAAAAGGTTGAAAGTTGGCATGGTATCATCATTTCACCCTCATAGCATGTGCAAGAAAGTAGAGTGGGTTACGGCAAAAACTGGATGCACCTCGTGTACAAAACGGACAATCTCTTTCGAAGTATCAGGGTTTCACACGGAAACTCGTCTGTTATACAAAGGGATTTCATTTTTTTGAACTTATTTGAACTCCATAGGTTTTCTGTGTTCAAAATGCATCATTCAAATCCACATAATCAATTTTCAACCCTTTCTTACTTCATTTGTTATTTTCCATGCATTTACTGATTTTTTTGAGCTATAAGACCCTGAAATTGAAAAGCACTACAAATGAACTCTGAAAAGGTTGAAAGTTGGCATGGTATCATCATTTGACCCACATAGCATGTGAAAGAAAGTAGAGAGGGTTACGGCAAAAACTAGATGCACTTTGTGTACAAAACGGACAATCTCTTTCGAAGTATCAGGTGTTCATACGGACACTCGTCTGTTATACAAAGGGATTTCTTTTTTTTGAACTTATTTGAACTCCATAGTTTTTATGTGTTCAAAATGCACCATTCAAAGCCACATCATCAATTTTCAACCCTTTCTGACTTCATTTGTTATTTTCCATGCATTTACTAATTTTTTTGAGCTATAAGACCCTGAAATTGAAAAGCACTACAAATGAACTCTGAAAAGGTTGAAAGTTGGCATGGTATCATCATTTCACCCACATAGCATGTGCAAGAAAGTAGAGAGGGTTACGGCAAAAACTGGATGCACTTCGTGTACAAAACGGACAATCTCTTTCGAAGTATCAGGGTTTCACACGGAAACTCGTCTGTTATACAAAGGGATTTCATTTTTTTGAACTTATTTGAACTCCATAGGTTTTCTGTGTTCAAAATGCATCATTCAAATCCACATAATCAATTTTCAACCCTTTCTTACTACATTTGTTATTTTCCATGCATTTACTGATTTTTTTGAGCTATAAGACCCTGAAATTGAAAATCACTACAAATGAACTCTGAAAAGGTTGAAAGTTGGCATGGTATCATCATTTCACCCACATAGCATGTGCAAGAAAGTAGACAGGGTTACGGAAAAAACTGGTTGCACTTCGTGTACAAAACGGACAATCTCTTTCGAAGTATCAGGATTTCATACGGAAACTCGTCTGTTACAAAGGGATTTCATTTTTTTGAACTTATTTGAACTCCATAGTTTTTCTGTGTTCAAAATGCACCATTCAAAGCCACATCATCAATTTTCAACCCTTTCTGACTTCATTTGTTATTTTCCATGCATTTACTGATTTTTTTGAGCTACAAGACCATGAAATTGAAAAGCACTACAAATGAACTCTGAAAAGGTTGAAAGTTGGCATGGTATCATCATTTGACCCACATAGCATGTGAAAGAAAGTAGAGAGGGTTACAGCAAAAACTAGATGCACTTTGTGTACAAAACGGACAATCTCTTTCGAAGTATCAGGTGTTCATACGGACACTCGTCTGTTATACAAGGGGATTTCTTTTTTTAAACTTATTTGAACTCCATAGTTTTTCTGTGTTCAAAATGCACCATTCAAAGCCACATCATCAATTTTCAACCCTTTCTGACTTCATTTGTTATTTTCCATGTATTTACTAATTTTTTTGAGCTATAAGACCCTGAAATTGAAAAGCACTACAAATGAACTCTGAAAAGGTTGAAAGTTGGCATGGTATCATCATTTCACCCACATAGCATGTGCAAGAAAGTAGAGTGGGTTACGGCAAAAACTGGATGCACTTCGTGTACAAAACGGACAATCTCTTTCGAAGTATCAGGGTTTCACACGGAAACTCGTCTGTTATACAAAGGGATTTCATTTTTTTGAACTTATTTGAACTCCATAGGTTTTCTGTGTTCAAAATGCATCATTCAAATCCACATAATCAATTTTCAACCCTTTCTTACTTCATTTGTTATTTTCCATGCATTTACTGATTTTTTTGAGCTATAAGACCCTGAAATTGAAAAGCACTACAAATGAACTCTGAAAAGGTTGAAAGTTGGCATGGTATCATCATTTCACCCACATAGCATGTGCAAGAAAGTAGACAGGGTTACGGAAAAAACTGGTTGCACTTCGTGTACAAAACGGACAATCTCTTTCGAAGTATCAGGATTTCATACGGAAACTCGTCTGTTACAAAGGGATTTCATTTTTTTGAACTTATTTGAACTCCATAGTTTTTTTGTGTTCAAAATGCACCATTCAAAGCCACATCATCAATTTTCAACCCTTTCTGACTTCATTTGTTATTTTCCATGCATTTACTGATTTTTTTTGAGCTACAAGACCATGAAATTGAAAAGCACTACAAATGAACTCTGAAAAGGTTGAAAGTTGGCATGGTATCATCATTTGACCCACATAGCATGTGAAAGAAAGTAGAGAGGGTTACGGCAAAAACTAGATGCACTTTGTGTACAAAACGGACAATCTCTTTCGAAGTATCAGGTGTTCATACGAACACTCGTCTGTTATACAAAGGGATTTCTTTTTTTGAACTTATTTGAACTCCATAGTTTTTATGTGTTCAAAATGCACCATTCAAAGCCACATCATCAATTTTCAACCCTTTCTGACTTCATTTGTTATTTTCCATGCATTTACTAATTTTTTTGAGCTATAAGACCCTGAAATTGAAAAGCACTACAAATGAACTCTGAAAAGGTTGAAAGTTGGCATGGTATCATCATTTCACCCACATAGCATGTGCAAGAAAGTAGAGAGGGTTACGGCAAAAACTGGATGCACTTCGTGTACAAAACGGACAATCTCTTTCGAAGTATCAGGGTTTCACACGGAAACTCGTCTGTTATACAAAGGGATTTCATTTTTTTGAACTTATTTGAACTCCATAGGTTTTCTGTGTTCAAAATGCATCATTCAAATCCACATAATCAATTTTCAACCCTTTCTTACTTCATTTGTTATTTTCCATGCATTTACTGATTTTTTTGAGCTATAAGACCCTGAAATTGAAAATCACTACAAATGAACTCTGAAAAGGTTGAAAGTTGGCATGGTATCATCATTTCACCCACATAGCATGTGCAAGAAAGTAGACAGGGTTACGGAAAAAACTGGTTGCACTTCGTGTACAAAACGGACAATCTCTTTCGAAGTATCAGGATTTCATACGGAAACTCGTCTGTTACAAAGGGATTTCATTTTTTTGAACTTATTTGAACTCCATAGTTTTTCTGTGTTCAAAATGCACCATTCAAAGCCACATCATCAATTTTCAACCCTTTCTGACTTCATTTGTTATTTTCCATGCATTTACTTATTTTTTTGAGCTACAAGACCATGAAATTGAAAAGCACTACAAATGAACTCTGAAAAGGTTGAAAGTTGGCATGGTATCATCATTTGACCCACATAGCATGTGAAAGAAAGTAGAGAGGGTTACAGCAAAAACTAGATGCACTTTGTGTACAAAACGGACAATCTCTTTCGAAGTATCAGGTGTTCATACGGACACTCGTCTGTTATACAAGGGGATTTCTTTTTTTTAAACTTATTTGAACTCCATAGTTTTTCTGTGTTCAAAATGCACCATTCAAAGCCACATCATCAATTTTCAACCCTTTCTGACTTCATTTGTTATTTTCCATGCATTTACTAATTTTTTTGAGCTATAAGACCCTGAAATTGAAAAGCACTACAAATGAACTCTGAAAAGGTTGAAAGTTGGCATGGTATCATCATTTCACCCACATAGCATGTGCAAGAAAGTAGAGTGGGTTACGGCAAAAACTGGATGCACTTCGTGTACAAAACGGACAATCTCTTTCGAAGTATCAGGGTTTCACACGGAAACTCGTCTGTTATACAAAGGGATTTCATTTTTTTGAACTTATTTGAACTCCATAGGTTTTCTGTGTTCAAAATGCATCATTCAAATCCACATAATCAATTTTCAACCCTTTCTTACTTCATTTGTTATTTTCCATGCATTTACTGATTTTTTTGAGCTATAAGACCCTGAAATTGAAAAGCACTACAAATGAACTCTGAAAAGGTTGAAAGTTGGCATGGTATCATCATTTCACCCACATAGCATGTGCAAGAAAGTAGACAGGGTTACGAAAAAAACTGGTTGCACTTCGTGTACAAAACGGACAATCTCTTTCGAAGTATCAGGATTTCATACGGAAACTCGTCTGTTACAAAGGGATTTCATTTTTTTGAACTTATTTGAACTCCATAGTTTTTCTGTGTTCAAAATGCACCATTAAAGCCACATCATCAATTTTCAACCCTTTCTGACTTTATTTGTTATTTTCCATGCATTTAATGATTTTTTTTGAGCTACAAGACCATGAAATTGAAAAGCACTACAAATGAACTCTGAAAAGGTTGAAAGTTGGCATGGTATCATCATTTGACCCACATAGCATGTGAAAGAAAGTAGAGAGGGTTACGGCAAAAACTAGATGCACTTTGTGTACAAAACGGACAATCTCTTTCGAAGTATCAGGTGTTCATACGGACACTCGTCTGTTATACAAAGGGATTTCTTTTTTTTGAACTTATTTGAACTCCATAGTTTTTATGTGTTCAAAATGCACCATTCAAAGCCACATCATCAATTTTCAACCCTTTCTGACTTCATTTGTTATTTTCCATGCATTTAATGATTTTTTTTGAGCTACAAGACCATGAAATTGAAAAGCACTACAAATGAACTCTGAAAAGGTTGAAAGTTGGCATGGTATCATCATTTCACCCACATAGCATGTGCAAGAAAGTAGAGAGGGTTACGGCAAAAACTGGATGCACTTCGTGTACAAAACGGACAATCTCTTTCGAAGTATCAGGGTTCACACGGAAACTCGTCTGTTATACAAAGGGATTTCATTTTTTTGAACTTATTTGAACTCCATAGGTTTTCTGTGTTCAAAATGCATCATTCAAATCCACATAATCAATTTTCAACCCTTTCTTACTTCATTTGTTATTTTCCATGCATTTACTGATTTTTTTGAGCTATAAGACCCTGAAATTGAAAAGCACTACAAATGAACTCTGAAAAGGTTGAAAGTTGGCATGGTATCATCATTTCACCCACATAGCATGTGCAAGAAAGTAGACAGGGTTACGGAAAAAACTGGTTGCACTTCGTGTACAAAACGGACAATCTCTTTCGAAGTATCAGGATTTCATACGGAAACTCGTCTGTTACAAAGGGATTTCATTTTTTTGAACTTATTTGAACTCCATAGTTTTTCTGTGTTCAAAATGCACCATTCAAAGCCACATCATCAATTTTCAACCCTTTCTGACTTCATTTGTTATTTTCCATGCATTTACTGATTTTTTTGAGCTACAAGACCATGAAATTGAAAAGCACTACAAATGAACTCTGAAAAGGTTGAAAGTTGGCATGGTATCATCATTTGACCCACATAGCATGTGAAAGAAAGTAGAGAGGGTTACGGCAAAAACTAGATGCACTTTGTGTACAAAACGGACAATCTCTTTCGAAGTATCAGGTGTTCATACGGACACTCGTCTGTTATACAAAGGGATTTCTTTTTTTTTGAACTTATTTGAACTCCATAGTTTTTCTGTGTTCAAAATGCACCATTCAAAGCCACATCATCAATTTTCAACCCTTTCTGACTTCATTTGTTATTTTCCATGCATTTACTAATTTTTTTGAGCTATAAGACCCTGAAATTGAAAAGCACTACAAATGAACTCTGAAAAGGTTGAAAGTTGGCATGGTATCATCATTTCACCCACATAGCATGTGCAAGAAAGTAGAGAGGGTTACGGCAAAAACTGGATGCACTTCGTGGACAAAACGGACAATCTCTTTCGAAGTATCAGGGTTTCACACGGAAACTCGTCTGTTATACAAAGGGATTTCATTTTTTTGAACTTATTTGAACTCCATAGGTTTTCTGTGTTCAAAATGCATCATTCAAATCCACATAATCAATTTTCAACCCTTTCTTACTTCATTTGTTATTTTCCATGCATTTACTGATTTTTTTGAGCTATAAGACCCTGAAATTGAAAAGCACTACAAATGAACTCTGAAAAGGTTGAAAGTTGGCATGGTATCATCATTTCACCCACATAGCATGTGCAAGAAAGTAGACAGGGTTACGGAAAAAACTGGTTGCACTTCGTGTACAAAACGGACAATCTCTTTCGAAGTATCAGGATTTCATACGGAAACTCGTCTGTTTCCAAGGGATTTCATTTTTTTGAACTTATTTGAACTCCATAGTTTTTCTGTGTTCAAAATGCACCATTCAAAGCCACATCATCAATTTTCAACCCTTTCTGACTTCATTTGTTATTTTCCATGCATTTACTGATTTTTTTTGAGCTACAAGACCATGAAATTGAAAAGCACTACAAATGAACTCTGAAAAGGTTGAAAGTTGGCATGGTATCATCATTTGACCCACATAGCATGTGAAAGAAAGTAGAGAGGGTTACGGCAAAAACTAGATGCACTTTGTGTACAAAACGGACAATCTCTTTCGAAGTATCAGGTGTTCATACGGATACTCGTCTGTTATACAAAGGGATTTCTTTTTTTTGAACTTATTTGAACTCCATAGTTTTTCTGTGTTCAAAATGCACCATTCAAAGCCACATCATCAATTTTCAACCCTTTCTGACTTCATTTGTTATTTTCCATGCATTTACTAATTTTTTTGAGCTATAAGACCCTGAAATTGAAAAGCACTACAAATGAACTCTGAAAAGGTTGAAAGTTGGCATGGTATCATCATTTCACCCACATAGCATGTGCAAGAAAGTAGAGAGGGTTACGGCAAAAACTGGATGCACTTCGTGTACAAAACGGACAATCTCTTTCGAAGTATCAGGGTTTCACACGGAAACTCGTCTGTTATACAAAGGGATTTCATTTTTTTGAACTTATTTGAACTCCATAGGTTTTCTGTGTTCAAAATGCATCATTCAAATCCACATAATCAATTTTCAACCCTTTCTTACTTCATTTGTTATTTTCCATGCATTTACTGATATTTTTGAGCTATAAGACCCTGAAATTGAAAAGCACTAGAAATGAACTCTGAAAAGGTTGAAAGTTGGCATGGTATCATCATTTCACCCACATAGCATGTGCAAGAAAGTAGACAGGGTTACGGAAAAAACTGGTTGCACTTCGTGTACAAAACGGACAATCTCTTTCGAAGTATCAGGATTTCATACGGAAACTCGTCAGTTAGAAAGGGATTTCATTTTTTTGAACTTATTTGAACTCCATAGTTTTTCTGTGTTCAAAATGCACCATTCAAAGCCACATCATCAATTTTCAACCCTTTTTGACTTCATTTGTTATTTTCCATGCATTTAATGATTTTTTTGAGCTACAAGACCATGAAATTGAAAAGCACTACAAATGAACTCTGAAAAGGTTGAAAGTTGGCATGGTATCATCATTTCACCCACATAGCATGTGCAAGAAAGTAGAGAGGGTTACGGCAAAAACTGGATGCACTTCGTGTACAAAACGGACAATCTCTTTCGAAGTATCAGGGTTTCACACGGAAACTCGTCTGTTATACAAAGGGATTTCATTTTTTTGAACTTATTTGAACTCCATAGGTTTTCTGTGTTCAAAATGCATCATTCAAATCCACATAATCAATTTTCAACCCTTTCTTACTTCATTTGTTATTTTCCATGCATTTACTGATTTTTTTGAGCTATAAGACCCTGAAATTGAAAAGCACTACAAATGAAATCTGAAAAGGTTGAAAGTTGGCATGGTATCATCATTTCACCCACATAGCATGTGCAAGAAAGTAGACAGGGTTACGGAAAAAACTGGTTGCACTTCGTGTACAAAACGGACAATCTCTTTCGAAGTATCAGGATTTCATACGGAAACTCGTCTGTTACAAAGGGATTTCATTTTTTTGAACTTATTTGAACTCCATAGTTTTTCTGTGTTCAAAATGCACCATTCAAAGCCACATCATCAATTTTCAACCCTTTCTGACTTCATTTGTTATTTTCCATGCATTTACTGATTTTTTTGAGCTACAAGACCATGAAATTGAAAAGCACTACAAATGAACTCTGAAAAGGTTGAAAGTTGGCATGGTATCATCATTTGACCCACATAGCATGTGAAAGAAAGTAGAGAGGGTTACGGCAAAAACTAGATGCACTTTGTGTACAAAACGGACAATCTCTTTCGAAGTATCAGGTGTTCATACGGACACTCGTCTGTTATACAAAGGGATTTCTTTTTTTTGAACTTATTTGAACTCCATAGTTTTTCTGTGTTCAAAATGCACCATTCAAAGCCACATCATCAATTTTCAACCCTTTCTGACTTCATTTGTTATTTTCCATGCATTTACTAATTTTTTTGAGCTATAAGACCCTGAAATTGAAAAGCACTACAAATGAACTCTGAAAAGGTTGAAAGTTGGCATGGTATCATCATTTCACCCACATAGCATGTGCAAGAAAGTAGAGAGGGTTACGGCAAAAACTGGATGCACTTCGTGTACAAAACGGACAATCTCTTTCGAAGTATCAGGGTTTCACACGGAAACTCGTCTGTTATACAAAGGGATTTCATTTTTTTGAACTTATTTGAACTCCATAGGTTTTCTGTGTTCAAAATGCATCATTCAAATCCACATAATCAATTTTCAACCCTTTCTTACTTCATTTGTTATTTTCCATGCATTTACTGATTTTTTTGAGCTATAAGACCCTGAAATTGAAAAGCACTACAAATGAACTCTGAAAAGGTTGAAAGTTGGCATGGTATCATCATTTCACCCACATAGCATGTGCAAGAAAGTAGACAGGGTTACGGAAAAAACTGGTTGCACTTCGTGTACAAAACGGACAATCTCTTTCGAAGTATCAGGATTTCATACGGAAACTCGTCTGTTTCCAAGGGATTTCATTTTTTTGAACTTATTTGAACTCCATAGTTTTTCTGTGTTCAAAATGCACCATTCAAAGCCACATCATCAATTTTCAACCCTTTCTGACTTCATTTGTTATTTTCCATGCATTTATTGATTTTTTTTGAGCTACAAGACCATGAAATTGAAAAGCACTACAAATGAACTCTGAAAAGGTTGAAAGTTGGCATGGTATCATCATTTGACCCACATAGCATGTGAAAGAAACTAGAGAGGGTTACGGCAAAAACTAGATGCACTTTGTGTACAAAACGGACAATCTCTTTCGAAGTATCAGGTGTTCATACGGACACTCGTCTGTTATACAAAGGGATTTCTTTTTTTTGAACTTATTTGAACTCCATAGTTTTTCTGTGTTCAAAATGCACCATTCAAAGCCACATCATCAATTTTCAACCCTTTCTGACTTCATTTGTTATTTTCCATGCATTTACTAATTTTTTTGAGCTATAAGACCCTGAAATTGAAAAGCACTACAAATGAACTCTGAAAATGTTGAAAGTTGGCATGGTATCATCATTTCACCCACATAGCATGTGCAAGAAAGTAGAGAGGGTTACGGCAAAAACTGGATGCACTTCGTGTACAAAACGGACAATCTCTTTCGAAGTATCGGGGTTTCACACGGAAACTCGTCTGTTATACAAAGGGATTTCATTTTTTTGAACTTATTTGAACTCCATAGGTTTTCTGTGTTCAAAATGCATCATTCAAATCCACATAATCAATTTTCAACCCTTTCTTACTTCATTTGTTATTTTCCATGCATTTACTGATTTTTTTGAGCTATAAGACCCTGAAATTGAAAAGCACTACAAATGAACTCTGAAAAGGTTGAAAGTTGGCATGGTATCATCATTTCACCCACATAGCATGTGCAAGAAAGTAGACAGGGTTACGGAAAAAACTGGTTGCACTACGTGTACAAAACGGACAATCTCTTTCGAAGTATCAGGATTTCATACGGAAACTCGTCTGTTACAAAGGGATTTCATTTTTTTGAACTTATTTGAACTCCATAGTTTTTTTGTGTTCAAAATGCACCATTCAAAGCCACATCATCAATTTTCAACCCTTTCTGACTTCATTTGTTATTTTCCATGCATTTACTGATTTTTTGAGCTATAAGACCATGAAATTGAAAAGCACTACAAATGAACTCTGAAAAGGTTGAAAGTTGGCATGGTATCATCATTTGACCCACATAGCATGTGAAAGAAAGTAGAGAGGGTTACGGCAAAAACTAGATGCACTTTGTGTACAAAACGGACAATCTCTTTCGAAGTATCAGGTGTTCATACGGACACTCGTCTGTTATACAAAGGGATTTCTTTTTTTTGAACTTATTTGAACTCCATAGTTTTTCTGTGTTCAAAATGCACCATTCAAAGCCACATCATCAATTTTCAACCTTTCTGACTTCATTTGTTATTTTCCATGCATTTACTAATTTTTTTGAGCTATAAGACCCTGAAATTGAAAAGCACTACAAATGAACTCTGAAAATGTTGAAAGTTGGCATGGTATCATCATTTCACCCACATAGCATGTGCAAGAAAGTAGAGAGGGTTACGGCAAAAACTGGATGCACTTCGTGTACAAAACGGACAATCTCTTTTGAAGTATCAGGGTTTCACACGGAAACTCGTCTGTTATACAAAGGGATTTCATTTTTTTGAACTTATTTGAACTCCATAGGTTTTCTGTGTTCAAAATGCATCATTCAAATCCACATAATCAATTTTCAACCCTTTCTTACTTCATTTGTTATTTTCCATGCATTTACTGATTTTTTTGAGCTATAAGACCCTGAAATTGAAAAGCACTACAAATGAACTCTGAAAAGGTTGAAAGTTGGCATGGTATCATCATTTCACCCACATAGCATGTGCAAGAAAGTAGACAGGGTTACGGAAAAAACTGGTTGCACTTCGTGTACAAAACGGACAATCTCTTTCGAAGTATCAGGATTTCATACGGAAACTCGTCTGTTACAAAGGGATTTCATTTTTTTGAACTTATTTGAACTCCATAGTTTTTTTGTGTTCAAAATGCACCATTCAAAGCCACATCATCAATTTTCAACCCTTTCTGACTTCATTTGTTATTTTCCATGCATTTACTAATTTTTTAGCTATAAGACCATGAAATTGAAAAGCACTACAAATGAACTCTGAAAAGGTTGAAAGTTGGCATGGTATCATCATTTGACCCACATAGCATGTGAAAGAAAGTAGAGAGGGTTACGGCAAAAACTAGATGCACTTTGTGTACAAAACGGACAATCTCTTTCGAAGTATCAGGTGTTCATACGGACACTCGTCTGTTATACAAAGGGATTTCTTTTTTTTGAACTTATTTGAACTCCATAGTTTTTCTGTGTTCAAAATGCACCATTCAAAGCCACATCATCAATTTTCAACCCTTTCTGACTTCATTTGTTATTTTCCATGCATTTACTAATTTTTTTGAGCTATAAGACCCTGAAATTGAAAAGCACTACAAATGAACTCTGAAAATGTTGAAAGTTGGCATGGTATCATCATTTCACCCACATAGCATGTGCAAGAAAGTAGAGAGGGTTACGGCAAAAACTGGATGCACTTCGTGTACAAAACGGACAATCTCTTTTGAAGTATCAGGGTTTCACACGGAAACTCGTCTGTTATACAAAGGGATTTCATTTTTTTGAACTTATTTGAACTCCATAGGTTTTCTGTGTTCAAAATGCATCATTCAAATCCACATAATCAATTTTCAACCCTTTCTTACTTCATTTGTTATTTTCCATGCATTTACTGATTTTTTTGAGCTATAAGACCCTTAAATTGAAAAGCACTACAAATGAACTCTGAAAAGGTTGAAAGTTGGCATGGTATCATCATTTCACCCACATAGCATGTGCAAGAAAGTAGACAGGGTTACGGAAAAAACTGGTTGCACTTCGTGTACAAAACGGACAATCTCTTTCGAAGTATCAGGATTTCATACGGAAACTCGTCTGTTACAAAGGGATTTCATTTTTTTGAACTTATTTGAACTCCATAGTTTTTTTGTGTTCAAAATGCACCATTCAAAGCCACATCATCAATTTTCAACCCTTTCTGACTTCATTTGTTATTTTCCATGCATTTACTGATTTTTTGAGCTATAAGACCATGAAATTGAAAAGCACTACAAATGAACTCTGAAAAGGTTGAAAGTTGGCATGGTATCATCATTTGACCCACATAGCATGTGAAAGAAAGTAGAGAGGGTTACGGCAAAAACTAGATGCACTTTGTGTACAAAACGGACAATCTCTTTCGAAGTATCAGGTGTTCATACGGACACTCGTCTGTTATACAAAGCGATTTCTTTTTTTTGAACTTATTTGAACTCCATAGTTTTTCTGTGTTCAAAATGCACCATTCAAAGCCACATCATCAATTTTCAACCCTTTCTGACTTCATTTGTATTTTCCATGCATTTACTAATTTTTTTGAGCTATAAGACCCTGAAATTGAAAAGCACTACAAATGAACTCTGAAAAGGTTGAAAGTTGGCATGGTATCATCATTTCACCCACATAGCATGTGCAAGAAAGTAGAGAGGGTTACGGCAAAAACTGGATGCACTTCGTCTAAAAAACGGACAATCTCCTTCGAAGTATCAGGGTTTCACACGGAAACTCGTCTGTTATACAAAGGGATTTCATTTTTTTGAACTTATTTGAACTCCTTAGGTTTTCTGTGTTCAAAATGCATCATTCAAATCCACATAATCAATTTTCAACCCTTTCTTACTTCATTTGTTATTTTCCATGCATTTACTGATTTTTTTGAGCTATAAGACCCTGAAATTGAAAAGCACTACAAATGAACTCTGAAAAGGTTGAAAGTTGGCATGGTATCATCATTTCACCCACATAGCATGTGCAAGAAAGTAGACAGGGTTACGGAAAAAACTGGTTGCACTTCGTGTACAAAACGGACAATCTCTTTCGAAGTATCAGGATTTCATACGGAAACTCGTCTGTTACAAAGGGATTTCATTTTTTTGAACTTATTTGAACTCCATAGTTTTTCTGTGTTCAAAATGCACCATTCAAAGCCACATCATCAATTTTCAACCCTTTCTGACTTCATTTGTTATTTTCCATGCATTTACTGATTTTTTTGAGCTACAAGACCATGAAATTGAAAAGCACTACAAATGAACTCTGAAAAGGTTGAAAGTTGGCATGGTATCATCATTTGACCCACATAGCATGTGAAAGAAAGTAGAGAGGGTTACAGCAAAAACTAGATGCACTTTGTGTACAAAACGGACAATCTCTTTCGAAGTATTAGGTGTTCATACGGACACTCGTCTGTTATACAAGGGGATTTCTTTTTTTAAACTTATTTGAACTCCATAGTTTTTTTGTGTTCAAAATGCACCATTCAAAGCCACATCATCAATTTTCAACCCTTTCTGACTTCATTTGTTATTTTCCATGCATTTACTAATTTTTTTGAGCTATAAGACCCTGAAATTGAAAAGCACTACAAATGAACTCTGAAAAGGTTGAAAGTTGGCATGGTATCATCATTCCACCCACATAGCATGTGCAAGAAAGTAGAGAGGGTTACGGCAAAAACTGGATGCACTTCGTGTACAAAACGGACAATCTCTTTCGAAGTATCAGGGTTTCACACGGAAACTCGTCTGTTATACAAAGGGAATTCATTTTTTTGAACTTATTTGAACTCCATAGGTTTTCTGTGTTCAAAATGCATCATTCAAATCCACATAATCAATTTTCAACCCTTTCTTACTTCATTTGTTATTTTCCATGCATTTACTGATTTTTTTGAGCTATAAGACCCTGAAATTGAAAAGCACGACAAATGAACTCTGAAAAGGTTGAAAGTTGGCATGGTATCATCATTTCACCCACATAGCATGTGCAAGAAAGTAGACAGGGTTACGGAAAAAACTGGTTGCACTTCGTGTACAAAACGGACAATCTCTTTCGAAGTATCAGGATTTCATACGGAAACTCGTCTGTTACAAAGGGATTTCATTTTTTTGAACTTATTTGAACTCCATAGTTTTTCTGTGTTCAAAATGCACCATTCAAAGCCACATCATCAATTTTCAACCCTTTCTGACTTCATTTGTTATTTTCCATGCATTTAATGATTTTTTTGAGCTACAAGACCATGAAATTGAAAAGCACTACAAATGAACTCTGAAAAGGTTGAAAGTTGGCATGGTATCATCATTTCACCCACATAGCATGTGCAAGAAAGTAGAGAGGGTTACGGCAAAAACTGGATGCACTTCGTGTACAAAACGGACAATCTCTTTCGAAGTATCAGGGTTTCACACGGAAACTCGTCTGTTATACAAAGGGATTTCAATTTTTTGAACTTATTTGAACTCCATAGGTTTTCTGTGTTCAAAATGCATCATTCAAATCCACATAATCAATTTTCAACCCTTTCTTACTTCATTTGTTATTTTCCATGCATTTACTGATTTTTTTGAGCTATAAGACCCTGAAATTGAAAAGCACTACAAATGAACTCTGAAAAGGTTGAAAGTTGGCATGGTATCATCATTTCACCCACATAGCATGTGCAAGAAAGTAGACAGGGTTACGGAAAAAACTGGTTGCACTTCGTGTACAAAACGGACAATCTCTTTCGAAGTATCAGGATTTCATACGGAAACTCGTCTGTTACAAAGGGATTTCATTTTTTTGAACTTATTTGAACTCCATAATTTTTCTGTGTTCAAAATGCACCATTCAAAGCCACATCATCAATTTTCAACCCTTTCTGACTTCATTTGTTATTTTCCATGCATTTACTGATTTTTTTGAGCTACAAGACCATGAAATTGAAAAGCACTACAAATGAACTCTGAAAAGGTTGAAAGTTGGCATGGTATCATCATTTGACCCACATAGCATGTGAAAGAAAGTAGAGAGGGTTACGGCAAAAACTAGATGCACTTTGTGTACAAAACGGACAATCTCTTTCGAAGTATCAGGTGTTCATACGGACACTCGTCTGTTATACAAAGGGATTTCTTTTTTTTGAACTTATTTGAACTCCATAGTTTTTCTGTGTTCAAAATGCACCATTCAAAGCCACATCATCAATTTTCAACCCTTTCTGACTTCATTTGTTATTTTCCATGCATTTACTAATTTTTTTGAGCTATAAGACCCTGAAATTGAAAAGCACTACAAATGAACTCTGAAAAGGTTGAAAGTTGGCATGGTATCATCATTTCACCCACATAGCATGTGCAAGAAAGTAGAGAGGGTTACGGCAAAAACTGGATGCACTTCGTGTACAAAACGGACAATCTCTTTCGAAGTATCAGGGTTTCACACGGAAACTCGTCTGTTATACAAAGGGATTTCATTTTTTTGAACTCCATAGGTTTTCTGTGTTCAAAATGCATCATTCAAATCCACATAATCAATTTTCAACCCTTTCTTACTTCATTTGTTATTTTCCATGCATTTACTGATTTTTTTGAGCTATAAGACCCTGAAATTGAAAAGCACTACAAATGAACTCTGAAAAGGTTGAAAGTTGGCATGGTATCATCATTTCACCCACATAGCATGTGCAAGAAAGTAGACAGGGTTACGGAAAAAACTGGTTGCACTTCGTGTACAAAACGGACAATCTCTTTCGAAGTATCAGGATTTCATACGGAAACTCGTCTGTTTCCAAGGGATTTCATTTTTTTGAACTTATTTGAACTCCATAGTTTTTCTGTGTTCAAAATGCACCATTCAAAGCCACATCAGCAATTTTCAACCCTTTCTGACTTCATTTGTTATTTTCCATGCATTTACTGATTTTTTTTAGCTACAAGACCATGAAATTGAAAAGCACTACAAATGAACTCTGAAAAGGTTGAAAGTTGGCATGGTATCATCATTTGACCCACATAGCATGTGAAAGAAAGTAGAGAGGGTTACGGCAAAAACTAGATGCACTTTGTGTACAAAACGGACAATCTCTTTCGAAGTATCAGGTGTTCATACGGACACTCGTCTGTTATACAAAGGGATTTCTTTTTTTTGAACTTATTTGAACTCCATAGTTTTTCTGTGTTCAAAATGCACCATTCAAAGCCACATCATCAATTTTCAACCCTTTCTGACTTCATTTGTTATTTTCCATGCATTTACTAATTTTTTTGAGCTATAAGACCCTGAAATTGAAAAGCACTACAAATGAACTCTGAAAAGGTTGAAATTTGGCATGGTATCATCATTTCACCCACATAGCATGTGCAAGAAAGTAGACAGGGTTACGGAAAAAACTGGTTGCACTTCATGTACAAAACGGACAATCTCTTTCGAAGTATCAGGATTTCATACGGAAACTCGTCTGTTACAAAGGGATTTCATTTTTTTGAACTTATTTGAACTCCATAGTTTTTCTGTGTTCAAAATGCACCATTCAAAGCCACATCATCAATTTTCAACCCTTTCTGACTTCATTTGTTATTTTCCATGCATTTACTGATTTTTTTTGAGCTACAAGACCATGAAATTGAAAAGCACTACAAATGAACTCTGAAAAGGTTGAAAGTTGGCATGGTATCATCATTTGACCCACATAGCATGTGAAAGAAAGTAGAGAGGGTTACGGCAAAAACTAGATGCACTTTGTGTACAAAACGGACAATCTCTTTCGAAGTATCAGGTGTTCATACGGACACTCGTCTGTTATACAAAGGGATTTCTTTTTTTTGAACTTATTTGAACTCCATAGTTTTTCTGTGTTCAAAATGCACCATTCAAAGCCACATCATCAATTTTCAACCCTTTCTGACTTCATTTGTTATTTTCCATGCATTTACTGATTTTTTTGAGCTATAAGACCCTGAAATTGAAAAGCACTATAAATGAACTCTGAAAAGGTTGAAAGTTGGCATGGTATCATCATTTCACCCACATAGCATGTGCAAGAAAGTAGAGAGGGTTACGGCAAAAACTAGATGCACTTCGTGTACAAAACGGACAATCTCCTTCGAAGTATCAGGGTTTCAAACGGAAACTCGTCTGTTATACAAAGGGATTTCATTTTTTTGAACTTATTTGAACTCCATAGTTTTTCTGTGTTCAAAATGCATCATTCAAATCCACATAATCAATTTTCAACCCTTTCTTACTTCATTTCTTATTTTCCATGCATTTACTGATTTTTTTGAGCTATAAGACCCTGAAATTGAAAAGCACTACAAATGAACTCTGAAAAGGTTGAAAGTTGGCATGGGATCATCATTTCACCCACATAGCATGTGCAAGAAAGTAGACAGGGTTACGGAAAAAACTGGTTGCACTTCGTGTACAAAACGGATAATCTCTTTCGAAGTATCAGGATTTCATACGGAAACTCGTCTGTTACAAAGGGATTTCATTTTTTTGAACTTATTTGAACTCCATAGTTTTTCTGTGTTCAAAATGCACCATTCAAAGCCACATCATCAATTTTCAACCCTTTCTGACTTCATTTGTTATTTTCCATGCATTTACTAATTTTTTTGAGCTATAAGACCCTGAAATTGAAAAGCACTACCAATGAACTCTAAAAAGGTTGAAAGTTGGCATGGTATCATCATTTCACCCACATAGCATGTGCAAGAAAGTAGAGTGGGTTACGGCAAAAACTGGATGCACTTCGTGTACAAAATGGACAATCTCTTTCGAAGTATCAGGGTTTCATACGGAAACTCGTCTGTTATACAAAGGGATTTCATTTTTTTGAACTTATTTGAACTCCATAGTTTTTCTGTGTTCAAAATGCATCATTCAAAGCCACGTCATCAATTTTCAACCCTTTCTTACTTCATTTGTTATTTTCCGTGCATTTACTGATTTTTTTGAGCTCGAAGACCCTGAAATTGAAAAGCACTACAAATGAACTCTGAAAAGGTTGAAAGTTGGCATGATATCATCATTTCACCCAAATAGAATGTGCAAGAAAGAAGAGAGGGTTACGGAAAAAACTGGATGCACTTCGCATGCAACACGGACAATCTCTTTCGAAGTATCAGGGTTTCATACGGAAACTCGTCTGTTACAAAGGGATTTCATTTTTTTGAACTTATTTGAACCCCATAGTTTTTCTGTGTTCAAAATGCACCATTCAAAGCCACATCATCAATTTTCAACCCTTCCTGACTTCATTTGTTATTTTCCATGCATTTACTGATCTTTTTGAGCTATATGACCTTGAAATTGAAAAGCACTATAAATGAACTCTGAAAAGGTTGAAAGTTGGCATGGTTTCATCATTTCACCCACATAGCATGTGAAAGAAGGTAGAGAGGGTTACGGCAAAAACTGGATGCACTTCGTGTACAAAACGGACAATCTCTTTCGAAGTCTCAGGGTTTCATACGGAAACTCGTATGTTATACAAAGGGATTTCATTTTTTTGAACTTATTTTAACTCCATAGTTTTTCTGTGTTCAAAATGCACCATTCAAAGCCACATCATCAATTTTCAACCCTTCCTGACTTCATTTGTTATTTTCCATGCATTTACTGATTTTTTTGAGCTATAAGACCTTGAAATTGAAAAGCACTATAAATGAACTCTGAAAAGGTTGAAAGTTGGCATGGTATCATCATTTCACCCACATAGCATGTGAAAGAAAGTAGAGAGGGTTACGGCAAAAACTGGATGCACTTCGTGTACAAAACGGACAATCTCTTTCGAAGTATCAGGGTTTCATACGGAAACTCGTATGTTATACAAAGGGATTTCATTTTTTTGAACTTATTTGAACTCCATAGTTTTTCTGTGTTCAAAATGCACCATTCAAAGCCACATCATCAATTTTCAACCCTTCCTGACTTCATTTGTTATTTTCCATGCATTTACTGATTTTTTTGAGCTATAAGACCGTGAAATTGAAAAGCACTATAAATGAACTCTGAAAAGGTTGAAAGTTGGCATGGTATCATCATTTCACCCACATAGCATGTGAAATCAAGTAGAGAGGGTTACGGCAAAAACTGGATGCACTTCATGTACAAAACGGACAATCTCTTTCGAAGTATCAGGGTTTCATACGGAAACTCGTATGTTATACAAAGGGATTTCATTTTTTTGAACTTATTTGAACTCCATAGTTTTTCTGTGTTCAAAATGCACCATTCAAAGCCACATCATCAATTTTCAACCCTTTCTGACTTCATTTGTTATTTTCCATGCATTTACTGATTTTTTAGAGCTATAAGACCCTCAAATTGAAAAGCACTATAAATGAAATCTGAAAAGGTTGAAAGTTGGCATGGTATCATCATTTCACCCACATAGCATGTGCAAGAAAGTAGAGAGGGTTACGGCAAAAACTAGATGCACTTCGTGTACAAAACGGACAATCTCCTTCGAAGTATCAGGGTTTCAAACGGAAACTCGTCTGTTATACAAAGGGATTTCATTTTTTTGAACTTATTTGAACTCCATAGTTTTTCTGTGTTCAAAATGCATCATTCAAATCCACATCATCAATTTTCAACCCTTTCTTACTTCATTTGTTATTTTCCATGCATTTACTGATTTTTTTGAGCTATAAGACCCTGAAATTGAAAAGCACTACAAATGAACTCTGAAAAGGTTGAAAGTTGGCATGGTATCATCATTTCACCCACATAGCATGTGCAAGAAAGTAGACAGGGTTACGGAAAAAACAGGTTGCACTTCGTGTACAAAACGGACAATCTCTTTCGAAGTATCAGGATTTCATACGGAAACTCGTCTGTTACAAAGGGATTTCATTTTTTTGAACTTATTTGAACTCCATAGTTTTTCTGTGTTCAAAATGCACCATTCAAAGCCACATCATCAATTTTCAACCCTTTCTGAGTTCATTAGTTATTTTCCATGCATTTACTGATTTTTTTGAGCTACAAGACCATGAAATTTAAAAGCACTACAAATGAACTCTGAAAAGGTTGAAAGTTGGCATGGTATCATCATTTCACCCACATAGCATGTGAAAGAAAGTAGAGAGGGTTACGGCAAAAACTATATGCACTTTGTGTACAAAACGGACAATCTCTTTCGAAGTATCAGGTGTTCATACGGAAACTCGTCTGTTATACAAAGGGATTTCTTTTTTTTGAACTTATTTGAACTCCATAGTTTTTCTGTTTTCAAAATGCACCATTCAAAGCCACATCATCAATTTTCAACCCTTTCTGACTTCATTTGTTATTTTCCATGCATTTACTGATTTTTTTGAGCTATAAGACCCTGATATTGAAAAGCACTACAAATGAACTCTGAAAAGGTTGAAAGTTGGCATGGTATCATCATTTCACCCACATAGCATGTGCAAGAAAGTAGAGAGGGTTACGGCAAAAACTGGATGCACATCGTGTACAAAAAGGACAATCTCTTTCGAAGTATCAGGGTTCCATACGGAAACTCGTCTGTTATACAAAGGGATTTCATTTTTTTGAACTTATTTGAACTCCATAGTTTTTCTGTATTCAAAATGCATCATTCAAAGCCACGTCATCAATTTTCAACCCTTTCTTACTTCATTTGTTATTTTCCGTGCATTTACTGATTTTTTTGAGCTAGAAGACCCTAAAATTGAAAAGCACTACAAATAAACTGTGAAAAGGTTGAAAGTTGGCATGATATCATCATTTCACCCACATAGCATGTGCAAGAAAGTAGAGAGGGTTACGGAAAAAACTGGATGCACTTCGCGTGCAAAACGGACAATCTCTTTCGAAGTATCAGGGTTTCATACGGAAACTCGTCTGTTACAAAGGGATTTCATTTTTTCGAACTTATTTGAACCCCATAGTTTTTCTGTGTTCAAAATGCACCATTCAAAGCCACATCATCAATTTTCAACCCTTCCTGACTTCATTTGTTATTTTCCATGCATTTACTGATCTTTTTGAGCTATAAGACCTTGAAATTGAAAAGCACTATAAATGAACTCTGAAAAGGTTGAAAGTTGGCACGGTATCATCATTTCACCCACATAGCATGTGAAAGAAAGTAGAGAGGGTTACGGCAAAAACTCGATGCACTTCGTGTACAAAACGGACAATCTCTTTCGAAGTATCAGGGTTTCATACGGAAACTCGTATGTTGTACAAAGGGATTTCATTTTTTTGAACTTATTTGAACTCCATAGTTTTTCTGTGTTAAAAATGCACCATTCAAATCCACATCATCAATTTTCAACCCTTTCTGACTACATTTGTTATTTTCCGTGCATTTACTGATTTTTTTGAGCTATAAGACCCTGAAATTGAAAAGCACTATAAATGAAATCTGAAAAGGTTGAAAGTTGGCATGGTATCATCATTTCACCCACATAGCATGTGCAAGAAAGTAGAGAGGGTTACGGCAAAAACTGGATGCACTTCGTGTACAAAACGGACAATCTCTTTCGAAGTTTCAGGTTTTGATACGGAAACTCGTCTGTTATACAAAGGGATTTCATTTTTTTCAACTTATTTGAACTCCATAGTTTTTCTGTGTTCAAAATGCACCATTCAAAGCCACATCATCAATTTTCAACCCTTTCTGACTTCATTTGTTATTTTCCATGCATTTACTGATTTTTTTTTAGCTACAAGACCCGGAAATTGAAAAGCACTACAAATGAACGCTGAAAAGGTTGAAAGTTGGCATGGTATCATCATTTGACCCACATAGCATGTGCAAGAAAGTAGAGAGGGTTACGGCAAAAACTAGATGCACTTCGTGTACAAAACGGACAATCTCTTTCGAAGTATCAGGGTTTCACACGGAAACTCGTCTGTTATACAAAGGGATTTCATTTTTTTGAACTTATTTGAACCCCATAGTTTTTCTGTGTTCAAAATGCACCATTCAAAGCCACATCATCAATTTTCAACCCTTCCTGACTTCATTTGTTATTTTCCATGCATTTACTGATTTTTTTGAGCTACAAGACCTTGAAATTGAAAAGCACTATAAATGAACTCTGAAAAGGTTGAAAGTTGGCATGGTATCATCATTTCACCCACATAGCATGTGAAAGAAAGTAGAGAGGGTTACGGCAAAAACTGGATGCACTTCGTGTACAAAACGGACAATCTCTTTCGAAGTATCAGGGTTTCATACGGAAACTCGTGTGTTATACAAAGGGATTTCATTTTTTTGAACTTATTTGAACTCCATAGTTTTTCTGTGTTCAAAATGCACCATTCAAAGCCACATCATCAATTTTCAACCCTTTCTGTCTTCATTTGTTATTTTCCATGCATTTACTGATTTTTTTGACCTATAAGACCCTGAAATTGAAAATCACTACAAATGAACTCCGAAAAAGTTGAAAGTTGGCATGGTATCATCATTTCACCCACATAGCATGTGCAAGAAATTAGAGAGGGTTACGGCAAAAACTAGATGCACGTCGTGTACAAAACGGACAATCTCTTTCGAAGTCTCAGGGTTTCATACGAAAACTCGTCTGTTATACAAAGAGATTTCATTTTTTTGAACTTATTTGAACCCCATAGTTTTTCTGTGTTCAAAATGCACCATTCAAAGCCACATCATTAATTTTCAACCCTTCCTGACTTCATTTGTTATTTTCCATGCATTTACTGATTTTTTGACCTATAAGACCCTGAAATTGGAAAGCACTATAAATGAACTCTGAAAAGGTTGAAAGTTGGCATGGTATCATCATTGCACCCACATAGCATGTGAAAGAAAGTAGAGAGGGTTACGGCAAAAACTGGATGCACTTCGTGTACAAAACGGACAATCTCTTTCGAAGTATCAGGGTTTCATACGGAAACTCGTATGTTATACAAAGGGATTTCATTTTTTTGAACTTATTTGAACTCCATAGTTTTTCTGTGTTCAAAATGCACCATTCAAAGCCACATCATAAATTTCAACCCTTTCTTATTTCATTTGTTATTTTCCATGCATTTACTGATTTTTTTGAGCTATAAGACCCTGAAATTGAAAAGCACTACAAATGAACTCTGAAAAGGTTGAAAGTTGCATGGTATCATCATTTCACCAACATAGCATGTGCAAGAAAGTAGAGAGGGTTACGGAAAAAACTGGATGCACTTCGGGTACAAAACGGACAATGTCTTTCGAAGTATCAGGGTTTCATACGGAAACTCGTCTGTTACAAAGGGATTTCATTTTTTTGAACTTATTTGAACTCCATAGTTTTTCTGTGTTCAAAATGCACCATTCAAAGCCACATCATCAATTTTCAACCCTTCCTGACTTCATTTGTTATTTTCCATGCATTTACTGATTTTTTTGAGCTATAAGACCCTGAAATTGAAAAGCACTATAAATGAACTCTGAAAAGGGTTGAAAGTTGGCATGGTATGATCATTTCACCCACATAGCATGTGCAAGAAATTAGAGAGGGTTACGGCAAAAACTGGATGCACTTCGTGTACAAAACGGACAATCTCTTTCGAAGTATCAGGGTTTCACACGGAAACTCGTCTGTTATACAAAGGGATTCATTTTTTTGAACTTATTTGAACTCCATAGTTTTTCTGTGTTCAAAATGCACCATTCAAATCCACATCATCAATTTACAACCCCTTTGTGACTTCATTTGTTATTTTCCATGCATTTACTGATTTTTTTGAGCTACAAGACCCTGAAATTGAAAAGCACTACAAATGAACTCTGAAAAGGTTGAAAGTTAGCATGGTATCATCATTTCACCCACATAGCATGTGCAAGAAAGTAGAGAGGGTTACGGCAAAAACTAGATGCAATTCGTGCACAAAACGGACAATCTCTTTCGAAGTATCAGGGTTTCACACGGAAACTCGTCTGTTATACAAAGGGATTTCATTTTTTTTTGAACTTATTTGAATTCCATAGTTTTTATGTGTTCAAAATGCACCATTCAGAGCCACATCATCAATTTTCAATCCTTTCTGACTTCATTTGTTATTTTCCATGCATTTACTAATTTTTTTGAGCTACAAGACCCTGAAATTGAAAAGCACTACAAATGAACTCTGAAAAGGTTGAAAGTTGGCATGGTATGATCATTTCACCCACATAGCATGTGCAAGAAAGTAGAGAGGGTTACGGCAAAACCTAGACGCACTTCGTGTACAAAACGGACAATCTCTTTCGAAGTATCAGGGTTTCACACGGAAACTCGTCTGTTATACAAAGGGATTTCATTTTTTTTGAACTTATTTGAACTCCATAGTTTTTCTGTGTTCAAAATGCACCATTCAAATCCACATCATCAATTTACAACCCTTTGTGACTTCATTTGTTATTTTCCATGCATTTACTGATTTTTTTGAGCTACAAGACCCTGAAATTGAAAAGCACTACAAATGAACTCTGAAAAGGTTGAAAGTTAGCATGGTATCATCATTTCACCCACATAGCATGTGCAAGAAAGTAGAGAGGGTTACGGCAAAAACTAGATGCAATTCGTGCACAAAACGGACAATCTCTTTCGAAGTATCAGGGTTTCACACGGAAACTCGTCTGTTATACAAAGGGATTTCATTTTTTTGAACTTATTTGAATTCCATAGTTTTTATGTGTTCAAAATGCACCATTCAGAGCCACATCATCAATTTTCAATCCTTTCTGACTTCATTTATTATTTTCCATGCATTTACTGATTTTTTTGAGCTATAAGACCCTGAAATTGAAAAGCACTACAAATGAACTCCGAAAAGGTTGAAAGTTGGCATGGTATCATCATTTCACCCACATAGCATGTGCAAGAAAGTAGAGAGGGTTACGGCAAAAACTAGATGCACTTCGTGTACAAAACGGACAATCTCTTTCGAAGTATCAGGGTTTCACACGGAAACTCGTCTGTTATACAAAGGGATTTCATTTTTTTGAACTTATTTCAACTCCATAGTTTTTATGTGTTCAAAATGCACCATTCAGAGCCACATCATCAATTTTCAATCCTTTCTGACTTCATTATTATTTTCCATGCATTTACTGATTTTTTTGAGCTATAAGACCCTGAAATTGAAAAGCACTACAAATGAACTCTGAAAAGGTTGAAAGTTGGCATGGTATCATCATTTCACCCACATAGCATGCGCAATAAAGTAGAGAGGGTTACGGCAAAAACTAGATGCACTTCGTGTTCAAAACGGACAATCTCTTTCGAAGTATCAGGGTTTCATACGGAAACTCGTGTGTTATACAAAGGGATTTCATTTTTTGAACTTATTTGAACTCCATAGTTTTTCTGTGTGCAAAATGCATCATTCAAAGCCACGTCATCAATTTTCAACCCTTTCTTACTTCATTTGTTATTTTCCGTGCATTTACTGATTTTTTTGAGCTAGAAGACCCTGAAATTGAAAAGCACTACAAATGAACTCTGAAAAGGTTGAAAGTTGGCATGATATCATCATTTCACCCACATAGCATGTGCAAGAAAGTAGAGAGGGTTCCGGAAAAAACTGGATGCACTTCGCGTACAGAACGGACAATCTCTTTCGAAGTATCAGGGTTTCATACGGAAACTCGTCTGTTACGAAGGGATTTCATTTTTTGAACTTATTTGAACCCCATAGTTTTTCTGTGTTCAAAATGCATCATTCAAAGCCACGTCATCAATTTTCAACCTTCCTGACTTCATTTGTTATTTTCCATGCATTTACTGATTTTTTTGAGCTATAAGACCCTGAAATTGAAAAGAACTACAAATGAACTCTGAAAAGGTTGAAAGTTCGCATGATATCATCATTTCACCCACATAGCATGTGCAAGAAAGTAGAGAGGGTTACGGAAAAAACTGGATGCACTTCGGGTACAAAACGGACAATGTCTTTCGAAGTATCAGTGTTTCATACGGAAACTCATCTGTTACAAAGGGATTTCATTTATTTTGAACTTATTTGAACCCCATAGTTTTTCTGTGTTCAAAATGCACCATTCAAAGCCACATCATCAATTTTCAACCCTTCCTGACTTCATTTGTTATTTTCCATGCATTTACTGATTTTTTTGAGCTATAAGACCCTGAAATTGAAAAGCACTATAAATGAACTCTGAAAAGGTTGAAAGTTGGCATGGTATCATCATTTCACCACATAGCATGTGAAAGAAAGTACAGAGGGTTACGGCAAAAACTGGATGCACTTCGTGTACAAAACGGACAATCTCTTTCCAAGTATCAGGGTTTCATACGGAAACTCGTCTGTTATACACAGGGCTTTCATTTTTTTGAACTTATTTGAACTCCATAGTTTTTCTGTGTTCAAAATGCACCATTCAATAGCCACATCATCAATTTCAACCCTTTCTGACTTCATTTGTTATTTTCCATGCATTTACTGATTTTTTTGAGCTATAAGACCCTGAAATTGAAAAGCACTATGAAAAGGTTGAAAGTTGGCATGGTATCATCATTTGACCCACATAGCATGTGCAAGAAAGTAGAGAGGGTTACGGCAAAAAATAGATGCACTTCGTGTACAAAACGGACAATCTCTTTCGAAGTATCAGGGTATCACACGGAAACTCGTCTGTTATACAAAGGGATTCAATTTTTTTGAACTTATTTGAACTCCATAGTTTTTATGTGTTCAAAATGCACCATTCAGAGCCACATCATCAATTTTCAACCCTTTCTGACTTCATTTATTATTTTCCACGCATTTACTGATTTTTTTGAGCTATAAGACCCTGAAATTGAAAAGCACTACAAATGAACTCTGAAAAGGTTGAAAGTTGGCATGGTATCATCATTTCACCCACATAGCATGTGCAAGAAAGTAGAGTGGGTTACGGCAAAAACTGGATGCACTTCGTGTACAAAACGGATAATCTCTTTCGAAGTATCAGGGTTTCATATGGAAACTCGTCTGTTATACAAAGGGATTTCAGTTTTTTGAACTTATTTGAACTTCATAGTTTTTCTGTGTTCAAAATGCACCATTCAAAGCCACATCATCAATTTTCAACCCTTCCTGACTTCATTTGTTATTTTCCATGCATTTACTGATTTTTTTGAGCTATAAGACCCTGAAATTGAAAAGCACTATAAATGAACTCTGAAAAGGTTGAAAGTTGGCATGGTATGATCATTTCACCCACATAGCATGTGCAAGAAATTGGAGAGGGTCACGGCAAAAACTGGATGCACTTCGTGTACAAAACGGACAATCTCTTTCGAAGTATCAGGGTTTCATACGGAAACTCGTCTGTTATACAAAGGGATTTCATTTTATTGAACTTATTTGAACTCCATAGTTTTTCTGTGTTCAAATGCACCATTCAAAGCCACATCATCAATTTTCAACCCTTTCTGACTTCATTCGTTATTTTCCATGCATTTACTGATTTTTTTGAGCTACAAGACCCTGAAATTGAAAAGCACTACAAATGAACTCTGAAAAGGTTGAAAGTTGGCATGGTGTCATCATTTCACCCACATAGCATGTGCAAGAAAGTAGAGAGGGTTACGGCAAAAACTAGATGCACTTCGTGTACAAAACGGACAATCTCTTTCGAAGTATCAGGGTTTCACACGGAAACTCGTCTGTTATACAAAGGGATTTTATTTTTTTTGAACTTATTTGAACTCCATAGTTCTTCTGTGTTCAAAATGCACCATTCATAGCCACATCATCAATTTACAACCCTTTCTGACTTCATTTGTTATTTTCCATGCATTTACTGATTTTTTTGAGCTACAAGACCCTGAAATTGAAAAGCACTACAAATGAACTCTGAAAAGGTTGAAAGTTGGCATGGTATCATCATTTCACCCACATAGCATATGCAAGAAAGTAGAGAGGGTTACGGCAAAAACTAGATGCACTTCGTGTACAAAACGGACAATCTCTTTCGAAGTATCAGGGTTTCACACGGAAACTCGTCTGTTATACAAAGGGATTTCATTTTTTTTGAACTTATTTGCACTCCATAGTTTTTATGTGTTCAAAATGCACCATTCAGAGCCACATCTTCCATTTTCAATCCTTTCTGACTTCATTTATTATTTTCCATGCATTTACTGATTTTTTTGAGCTACAAGACCCTGAAATTGAAAAGCACAAAAATGAACTCTGAAAAGGTTGAAAGTTGGGCATGGTATCATCATTTCACCCACATAGCATGCGCAATAAAGTAGAGAGGGTTACGGCAAAAACTAGATGCACTTCGTGTTCAAAACGGACAATCTCTTTCGAAGTATTAGGGTTTCATACGGAAACTCGTGTGTTATACAAAGGGATTTCATTTTTTTGAACTTATTTGAACTCCATAGTTTTTCTGTGTTCAAAATGCACCATTCAAAGCCACATCATCAATTTTCAACCCTTTCTGACTTCATTTGTTATTTTCCATGCATTTACTGATTTTTTGAGCTATAAGACCCTGAAATTGAAAAGCACTATGAAAAGGTTGAAAGTTGGCATGGTATCATCATTTGACCCACATAGCATGTGCAAGAAAGTAGAGAGGGTTACGGCAAAAAATAGATGCACTTCGTGTACAAAACGGACAATCTCTTTCGAAGTATCAGGGTATCACACGGAAACTCGTCTGTTATACAAAGGGATTCAATTTTTTTGAACTTATTTGAACTCCATAGTTTTTATGTGTTCAAAATGCACCATTCAGAGCCACATCATCAATTTTCAACCCTTTCTGACTTCATTTATTATTTTCCATGCATTTACTGATTTTTTTGAGCTATAAGACCCTGAAATTGAAAAGCACTACAAATGAACTCTGAAAAGGTTGAAAGTTGGCATGGTATCATCATTTCACCCACATAGCATGTGCAAGAAAGTAGAGTGGGTTACGGCAAAAACTGGATGCACTTCGTGTACAAAACGGATAATCTCTTTCGAAGTATCAGGGTTTCATATGGAAACTCGTCTGTTATACAAAGGGATTTCAGTTTTTTGAACTTATTTGAACTTCATAGTTTTTCTGTGTTCAAAATGCACCATTCAAAGCCACATCATCAATTTTCAACCCTTCCTGACTTCATTTGTTATTTTCCATGCATTTACTGATTTTTTTGAGCTATAAGACCCTGAAATTGAAAAGCACTATAAATGAACTCTGAAAAGGTTGAAAGTTGGCATGGTATGATCATTTCACCCACATAGCATGTGCAAGAAATTGGAGAGGGTCACGGCAAAAACTGGATGCACTTCGTGTACAAAACGGACAATCTCTTTCGAAGTATCAGGGTTTCATACGGAAACTCGTCTGTTATACAAAGGGATTTCATTTTATTGAACTTATTTGAACTCCATAGTTTTTTCTGTGTTCAAAATGCACCATTCAAAGCCACATCATCAATTTTCAACCCTTTCTGACTTCATTTGTTATTTTCCATGCATTTACTGATTTTTTTGAGCTACAAGACCCTGAAATTGAAAAGCACTACAAATGAACTCTGAAAATGTTGAAAGTTGGCATGGTGTCATCATTTCACCCACATAGCATGTGCAAGAAAGTAGAGAGGGTTACGGCAAAAACTAGATGCACTTCGTGTACAAAACGGAATATCTCTTTCGAAGTATCAGGGTTTCACACGGAAACTCGTCTGTTATACAAAGGGATTTTATTTTTTTTGAACTTATTTGAACTCCATAGTTCTTCTGTGTTCAAAATGCACCATTCATAGCCACATCATCAATTTACAACCCTTTCTGACTTCATTTGTTATTTTCCATGCATTTACTGATTTTTTTGAGCTACAAGACCCTGAAATTGAAAAGCACTACAAATGAACTCTGAAAAGGTTGAAAGTTGGCATGGTATCATCATTTCACCCACATAGCATATGCAAGAAAGTAGAGAGGGTTACGGCAAAAACTAGATGCACTTCGTGTACAAAACGGACAATCTCTTTCGAAGTATCAGGGTTTCACACGGAAACTCGTCTGTTATACAAAGGGATTTCATTTTTTTTGAACTTATTTGAACTCCATAGTTTTTATGTGTTCAAAATGCACCATTCAGAGCCACATCTTCCATTTTCAATCCTTTCTGACTTCATTTATTATTTTCCATGCATTTACTGATTTTTTTGAGCTACAAGACCCTGAAATTGAAAAGCACTACAAATGAACTCTGAAAAGGTTGAAAGTTGGCATGGTATCATCATTTCACCCACATAGCATGCGCAATAAAGTAGAGAGGGTTACGGCAAAAACTAGATGCACTTCGTGTTCAAAACGGACAATCTCTTTCGAAGTATTAGGGTTTCATACGGAAACTCGTGTGTTATACAAAGGGATTTCATTTTTTGAACTTATTTGAACTCCATAGTTTTTCTGTGTTCAAAATGCATCATTCAAAGCCACGTCATCAATTTTCAACCCTTTCTTACTTCATTTGTTATTTTCCGTGCATTTACTGATTTTTTGAGCTAGAAGACCCTGAAATTGAAAAGCACTACAAATGAACTCTGAAAAGGTTGAAAGTTGGCATGATATCATCATTTCACCCACATAGCATGTGAAAGAAAGTAGAGAGGGTTACGGCAAAAACTGGATGCACTTCATGTACAAAACGGACAATCTCTTTCGAAGTATCAGGGTTTCATACGGAAACTCGTATGTTATACAAAGGGATTTCATTTTTTTGAACTATTTGAACTCCATAGTTTTTCCCTGTTCAAAATGCACCATTCAAAGCCACATCATCAAATTTCAACCCTTTCTGACTTCATTTGTTATTTTCCATGCATTTACTGATTTTTTTGAGCTATAAGACCCTGAAATTGAAAAGCACTACAAATGAACTCTGAAAAGGTTGAAAGTTGGCATGATATCATCATTTCACCCACATAGCATGTGCAAGAAAGTAGAGAGGGTTACGGAAAAAACTGGATGCACTTCGGGTACAAAACGGACAATGTCTTTCGAAGTATCAGGGTTTCATACGGAAACTCGTCTGTTACAAACGGATTTCATTTTTTTTGAACTTATTTGAACCCATAGTTTTTCTGTGTTCAAAATGCACCATTCAAAGCCACATCATCAATTTTCAACCCTTCCTGACTTCATTTGTTATTTTCCATGCATTTACTGATTTTTTTGAGCTATAAGACCCTGAAATTGAAAAGCACTATAAATGAACTCTGAAAAGGTTGAAAGTTGGCATGGTATCATCATTTCACCCACATAGCATGTGAAAGAAAGTAGAGAGGGTTACGGCAAAAACTGGATGCACTTCGTGTACAAAACGGACAATATCTTTCCAAGTATCAGGGTTTCATACGGAAACTCGTCTGTTATACAAAGGGATTTCATTTTTTGAACTTATTTGAACTCCATAGTTTTTCTGTGTTCAAAATGCACCATTCAAAGCCACATCATCAATTTTCAACCCTTTCTGACTTCATTTGTTATTTTCCATGCATTTACTGATTTTTTTCAGCTATAAGACCCTGAAATTGAAAAGCACTATGAAAAGGTTGAAAGTTGGCATGGTATCATCATTTGACCCACATAGCATGTGCAAGAAAGTAGAGAGGGTTACGGCAAAAAATAGATGCACTTCGTGTACAAAATGGACAATCTCTTTCGAAGTATCAGGGTATCACACGGAAACTCGTCTGTTATACAAAGGGATTTCATTTTTTTGAACTTATTTGAACTCCATAGTTTTTATGTGTTCAAAATGCACCATTCAGAGCCACATCATCAATTTTCAACCCTTTCTGACTTCATTTATTATTTTCCATGCATTTACTGATTTTTTGAGCTATAAGACCCTGAAATTGAAAAGCACTACAAATGAACTCTGAAAAGGTTGAAAGTTGGCATGGT
>NW_027332635.1:0-26472 GCF_002575655.3 Aegilops tauschii subsp. strangulata
TGCATTTTGAACACACAAAAAGTCAGGAGTTCAAATAAGTTTTAAAAAAATGAAATCCCTTTGTAACAGACGAGTTTCCGTATGTAACCCTGATACTTCGAAAGAGATTGTCCATTTTGTACACGAAGTGCATCCAATTTTTGTCGTAACCCTCTCAACTTTCTTGCATATGCTATGTGGATGAAATGATGATACCATGCCAACTTTCAACCTTTTCAGAGTTCATTTGAAATGCTTTTCAATTTCAGGGTCTTATAGCTCAAAATAAGCAGTAAATGCATGAAAAATAACAAATGAAGTCAGAAAGGGTTAAAAATTGATGACGTGGCTTTGAATGGTGCATTTTGAACACAAAAAAGTCAGGAGTTCAAATAAGTTTAAAAAAAATGAAATCCCATTGTAACAGACGAGTTTCCGTATGTAACCCTGATACTTCGAAAGAGATTGTCCATTTTGTACACGCAGTGCATCCAATTTTTGCCGTAACCCTCTCTACTTTCTTGCATATGCTGTGTGGGTGAAATGAGGATACCATGGAACCTTTCAACCTTTTGAGAGTTCATTTGAAAAGCTTTTCAATTTCAGGGTCTTATAGCTCAAAATAAGCAGTAAATGCATGAAAAATAACAAATGAAGTCAGAAAGGGTTAAAAATTGATGATGTGGCTTTGAATGGTGCATTTTGAACACACAAAAAGTCAGGAGTTCAAATATGTTTAAAAAAATGAAATCCCTTTGTAACAGACGAGTTTCCGTATGTAACCCTGATACTTCGAAAGAGATTGTCCATTTTGTACACGAAGTGCATCCAATTTTTGCCGTAACCCTCTCAACTTTCTTGCATATGCTATGTGGATGAAATGATGATACCATGCCAACTTTCAACCTTTTCAGAGTTCATTTGAAATGCTTTCAATTTTAGGGTCTTATAGCTCAAAATAATAAGTAAATGCATGAAAAATAACAAATGAAGTCAGAAAGCGTTGAAAACTGATGAGGTGGCTTTGAATAGTGCATTTTGAACACACAAAAAGTCTGGAGTTCAAATAAGTTCAAAAATTGAAATCCCTTTGTAACAGATGAGTTTCCGTATGAAACCCTGATACTTCGAAAGAGATTGTCCATTTTGTACACGAAGTGCATCTAATTTTTGTCGTAACCCTCCCTACTTTCTTTCGCATGCTATGTGGATGAAATGATGATACCATGCCAACTTTCAACCTTTTCAGAGTTCATTTGAAATGCATTTCAATTTCATGGTCTTATAGCTCAAAATAAGCAGTAAATGCATGAAAAATAACAAATGAAGTCAGAAAGGGTTGAAAATTGATGATGTGGCTTTGAATGGTGCATTTTGAACACAGAAAAAGTCTGGAGTTCAAATAAGTTCAAAAAATGAAATCCCTTTGTAACCGACGAGTTTCCGTATGAAACCCTGATACTTCGAAAGAGACTGTCCGTTTTGTACACGAAGTGCATCTAATTTTTGCCATAACCCTCTCTACTTTCTTGCACATGCTATGTGGGTGAAATGATAATACCATGCGACCTTTCAACCTTTTCAGAGTTCATTTGAAATGCTTTTAAATTTCAGGGTCTTATAGCTCAAAATAAGCAGTAAATGCATGAAAAATAACAAATGAAGTCAGAAAGTGTTAAAAATTGATGATGTGGCTTTGAATGGTGTATTTTGAACACACAAAAAGTCAGGAGTTCAAATAAGTTTAAAAAATGAAATCCCTTTGTATCAGACGAGTTTCCGTATGTAACCCTGATACTTCGAAAGAGATTGTCCATTTTGTACACGCAGTGCATCCAATTTTTGCCGTAACCCTCTCAACTTTCTTGCATATGCTATGTGGATGAAATGATGATACCATGCCAACTTTCAACCTTTTCAGAGTTCATTTGAAATGCTTTTCAATTTTAGGGTCTTATAGCTCAAAATAATAAGTAAATGCATGAAAAATAACAAATGAAGTCAGAAAGGGTTGAAAATTGATGATGTGGCTTTGAATAGTGCATTTCGAACACACAAAAAGTCTGGAGTTCAAATAAGTTCAAAAATTGAAATCCCTTTGTAACAGATGAGTTTCCGTATGAAACCCTGATACTTCAAAAGAGATTGTCCATTTTGTACACGAAGTGCATCTAATTTTTGTCGTAACCCTCCCAACTTTCTTTCGCATGCTATGTGGATGAAATGATGATACCATGCCAACTTTCAACCTTTTCAGAGTTCATTTGAAATGCTTTTCAATTCCAGGGTCTTATAGCTCAAAATAAGCAGTAAATGCATGAAAAATAACAAATGAAGTCAGAAAGGGTTAAAAATTGATGATGTGGCTTTGAATGGTGCATTTTGAACACACAAAAAGTCAGGAGTTCAAATATGTTTAAAAAAATGAAATCCCTTTGTAACAGACGAGTTTCCGTATGTAACCCTGATACTTCGAAAGAGATTGTCCATTTTGTACACGAAGTGCATCCAATTTTTGCCGTAACCCTCTCAACTTTCTTGCATATGCTATGTGGATGAAATGATGATACCATGCCAACTTTCAACCTTTTCAGAGTTCATTTGAAATGCTTTTCAATTTTAGGGTCTTATAGCTCAAAATAATAAGTAAATGCATGAAAAATAACAAATGAAGTCAGAAAGGGTTGAAAATTGATGAGGAGGCTTTGAATAGTGCATTTTGAACACACAAAAACTCTAGAGTTCAAATAAGTTCAAAAATTGAAATCCCTTTGTAACAGATGAGTTTCCGTATGAAACCCTGATACTTCGAAAGAGATTGTCCATTTTGTACACGAAGTGCATCTAATTTTTGTCGTAACCCTCCCTACTTTCTTTCGCATGCTATGTGGATGAAATGATGATACCATGCCAACTTTCAACCTTTTCAGAGTTCATTTGAAATGCATTTCAATTTCATGGTCTTATAGCTCAAAATAAGCAGTAAATGCATGAAAAATAACAAATGAAGTCAGAAAGGGTTGAAAATTGATGATGTGGCTTTGAATGGTGCATTTTGAACACAGAAAAAGTCTGGAGTTCAAATAAGTTCAAAAAATGAAATCCCTTTGTAACCGACGAGTTTCCGTATGAAACCCTGATACTTCGAAAGAGACTGTCCGTTTTGTACACGAAGTGCATCCAATTTTTGCCGTAACCCTCTCTACTTTCTTGCACATGCTATGTGGGTGAAATGATAATACCATGCGACCTTTCAACCTTTTCAGAGTTCATTTGAAATGCTTTTAAATTTCAGGGTCTTATAGCTCAAAATAAGCAGTAAATGCATGAAAAATAACAAATGAAGTCAGAAAGGGTTAAAAATTGATGATGTGGCTTTGAATGGTGCATTTTGAACACAGAAAAAGTCAGGAGTTCAAATAAGTTTAAAAAAACTGAAATCCCATAGTAACAGACGAGTTTCCGTATGTAACCCTGATACTTCGAAAGAGATTGTCCATTTTGTACACGCAGTGCATCCAATTTTTTCGTAACCCTCTCAACTTTCTTGCATATGCTATGTGGATGAAATGATGATACCATGCCAACTTTCAACCTTTTCAGAGTTCATTTGAAATGCTTTTCAATTTTAGGGTCTTATAGCTCAAAATAATAAGTAAATGCATGAAAAATAACAAATGAAGTCAGAAAGGGTTGAAAATTGATGATGTGGCTTTGAATGGTGCATTTTGAACACAGAAAAAGTCTGAAGTTCAAATAAGTTCAAAAAATGAAATCCCTTTGTAACCGACGAGTTTCCGTATGAAACCCTGATACTTCGAAAGAGACTGTCCGTTTTGTACACGAAGTGCATCCAATTTTTGCCGTAACCCTCTCTACTTTCTTGCACATGCTATGTGGATGAAATGATGATACCATGCCAACTTTCAACCTTTTCAGAGTTCATTTGAAATGCTTTTAAATTTCAGGGTCTTATAGCTCAAAATAAGCAGTAAATGCATGAAAAATAACAAATGAAGTCAGAAAGGGTTAAAAATTGATGATGTGGCTTTGAATGGTGCATTTTGAACACACAAAAAGTCAGGAGTTCAAATAAGTTTAAAAAAATGAAATCCCTTTGTATCAGACGAGTTTCCGTATGTAACCCTGATACTTCGAAAGAGATTGTCCATTTTGTACACGCAGTGCATCCAATTTTTGCCGTAACCCTCTCAACTTTCTTGCATATGCTATGTGGATGAAATGATGATACCATGCCAACTTTCAACCTTTTCAGAGTTCATTTGAAATGCTTTTCAATTTTAGGGTCTTATAGCTCAAAATAATAAGTAAATGCATGAAAAATAACAAATGAAGTCAGAAAGGGTTGAAAATTGATGATGTGGCTTTGAATAGTGCATTTTGAACACACAAAAAGTCTGGAGTTCAAATAAGTTCAAAAATTGAAATCCCTTTGTAACAGATGAGTTTCCGTATGAAACCCTGATACTTCGAAAGAGATTGTCCATTTTGTACACGAAGTGCATCTAATTTTTGTCGTAACCCTCCCTACTTTCTTTCGCATGCTATGTGGATGAAATGATGATACCATGCCAACTTTCAACCTTTTCAGAGTTCATTTGAAATGCATTTCAATTTCATGGTCTTATAGCTCAAAATAAGAAGTAAATGCATGAAAAATAACAAATGAAGTCAGAAAGGGTTGAAAATTGATGATGTGGCTTTGAATGGTGCATTTTGAACACAGAAAAAGTCTGGAGTTCAAATAAGTTCAAAAAATGAAATCCCTTTGTAACCGACGAGTTTCCGTATGAAACCCTGATACTTCGAAAGAGACTGTCCGTTTTGTACACGAAGTGCATCCAATTTTTGCCGTAACCCTCTCTACTTTCTTGCACATGCTATGTGGGTGAAATGATAATACCATGCGACCTTTCAACCTTTTCAGAGTTCATTTGAAATGCTTTTAAATTTCAGGGTCTTATAGCTCAAAATAAGCAGTAAATGCATGAAAAATAACAAATGAAGTCAGAAAGGGTTAAAAATTGATGATGTGGCTTTGAATGGTGCATTTTGAACACACAAAAAGTCAGGAGTTCAAATAAGTTTAAAAAAATGAAATCCCTTTGTATCAGACGAGTTTCCGTATGTAACCCTGATACTTCGAAAGAGATTGTCCATTTTGTACACGCAGTGCATCCAATTTTTGCCGTAACCCTCTCAACTTTCTTGCATATGCTATGTGGATGAAATGATGATACCATGCCAACTTTCAACCTTTTCAGAGTTCATTTGAAATGCTTTTCAATTTTAGGGTCTTATAGCTCAAAATAATAAGTAAATGCATGAAAAATAACAAATGAAGTCAGAAAGGGTTGAAAATTGATGATGTGGCTTTGAATAGTGCATTTTGATCACACAAAAAGTCTGGAGTTCAAATAAGTTCAAAAATTGAAATCCCTTTGTAACAGATGAGTTTCCGTATGAAACCCTGATACTTCGAAAGAGATTGTCCATTTTGTACACGAAGTGCATCTAATTTTTGTCGTAACCCTCCCTACTTTCTTTCACATGCTATGTGGATGAAATGATGATACCATGCCAACTTTCAACCTTTTCAGAGTTCATTTGAAATGCTTTTCAATTCCAGGGTCTTATAGCTCAAAATAAGCAGTAAATGCATGAAAAATAACAAATGAAGTCAGAAAGGGTTAAAAATTGATGATGTGGCTTTGAATGGTGCATTTTGAACACACAAAAAGTCAGGAGTTCAAATATGTTTAAAAAAATGAAATCCCTTTGTAACAGACGAGTTTCCGTATGTAACCCTGATACTTCGAAAGAGATTGTCCATTTTGTACACGAAGTGCATCCAATTTTTGCCGTAACCCTCTCAACTTTCTTGCATATGCTATGTGGATGAAATGATGATACCATGCCAACTTTCAACCTTTTCAGAGTTCATTTGAAATGCTTTTCAATTTTAGGGTCTTATAGCTCAAAATAATAAGTAAATGCATGAAAAATAACAAATGAAGTCAGCAAGCGTTGAAAATTGATGAGGAGGCTTTGAATAGTGCATTTTGAACACACAAAAACTCTGGAGTTCAAATAAGTTCAAAAATTGAAATCCCTTTGTAACAGATGAGTTTCCGTATGAAACCCTGATACTTCGAAAGAGATTGTCCATTTTGTACACGAAGTGCATCTAATTTTTGTCGTAACCCTCCCTACTTTCTTTCGCATGCTATGTGGATGAAATGATGATACCATGCCAACTTTCAACCTTTTCAGAGTTCATTTGAAATGCATTTCAATTTCATGGTCTTATAGCTCAAAATAAGCAGTAAATGCATGAAAAATAACAAATGAAGTCAGAAAGGGTTGAAAATTGATGATGTGGCTTTGAATGGTGCATTTTGAACACAGAAAAAGTCTGGAGTTCAAATAAGTTCAAAAAATGAAATCCCTTTGTAACCGACGAGTTTCCGTATGAAACCCTGATACTTCGAAAGAGACTGTCCGTTTTGTACACGAAGTGCATCTAATTTTTGCCATAACCCTCTCTACTCTCTTGCGCATGCTATGTGGGTGAAATGATAATACCATGCGACCTTTCAACCTTTTCAGAGTTCATTTGAAATGCTTTTAAATTTCAGGGTCTTATAGCTCAAAATAAGCAGTAAATGCATGAAAAATAACAAATGAAGTCAGAAAGTGTTAAAAATTGATGATGTGGCTTTGAATGGTGTATTTTGAACACACAAAAAGTCAGGAGTTCAAATAAGTTTAACAAAATGAAATCCCTTTGTATCAGACGAGTTTCCGTATGTAACCCTGATACTTCGAAAGAGATTGTCCATTTTGTACACGCAGTGCATCCAATTTTTGCCGTAACCCTCTCAACTTTCTTGCATATGCTATGTGGATGAAATGATGATACCATGCCAACTTTCAACCTTTTCAGAGTTCATTTGAAATGCTTTTCAATTTTAGGGTCTTATAGCTCAAAATAATAAGTAAATGCATGAAAAATAACAAATGAAGTCAGAAAGGGTTGAAAATTGATGATGTGGCTTTGAATAGTGCATTTCGAACACACAAAAAGTCTGGAGTTCAAATAAGTTCAAAAATTGAAATCCCTTTGTAACAGATGAGTTTCCGTATGAAACCCTGATACTTCAAAAGAGATTGTCCATTTTGTACACGAAGTGCATCTAATTTTTGTCGTAACCCTCCCAACTTTCTTTCGCATGCTATGTGGATGAAATGATGATACCATGCCAACTTTCAACCTTTTCAGAGTTCATTTGAAATGCTTTTCAATTCCAGGGTCTTATAGCTCAAAATAAGCAGTAAATGCATGAAAAATAACAAATGAAGTCAGAAAGGGTTAAAAATTGATGATGTGGCTTTGAATGGTGCATTTTGAACACACAAAAAGTCAGGAGTTCAAATATGTTTAAAAAAATGAAATCCCTTTGTAACAGACGAGTTTCCGTATGTAACCCTGATACTTCGAAAGAGATTGTCCATTTTGTACACGAAGTGCATCCAATTTTTGCCGTAACCCTCTCAACTTTCTTGCATATGCTATGTGGATGAAATGATGATACCATGCCAACTTTCAACCTTTTCAGAGTTCATTTGAAATGCTTTTCAATTTTAGGGTCTTATAGGTCAAAATAATAAGTAAATGCATGAAAAATAACAAATGAAGTCAGAAAGGGTTGAAAATTGATGAGGAGGCTTTGAATAGTGCATTTTGAACACACAAAAACTCTAGAGTTCAAATAAGTTCAAAAATTGAAATCCCTTTGTAACAGATGAGTTTCCGTATGAAACCCTGATACTTCGAAAGAGATTGTCCATTTTGTACACGAAGTGCATCTAATTTTTGTCGTAACCCTCCCTACTTTCTTTCGCATGCTATGTGGATGAAATGATGATACCATGCCAACTTTCAACCTTTTCAGAGTTCATTTGAAATGCATTTCAATTTCATGGTCTTATAGCTCAAAATAAGCAGTAAATGCATGAAAAATAACAAATGAAGTCAGAAAGGGTTGAAAATTGATGATGTGGCTTTGAATGGTGCATTTTGAACACAGAAAAAGTCTGGAGTTCAAATAAGTTCAAAAAATGAAATCCCTTTGTAACCGACGAGTTTCCGTATGAAACCCTGATACTTCGAAAGAGACTGTCCGTTTTGTACACGAAGTGCATCTAATTTTTGCCATAACCCTCTCTACTCTCTTGCACATGCTATGTGGGTGAAATGATAATACCATGCGACCTTTCAACCTTTTCAGAGTTCATTTGAAATGCTTTTAAATTTCAGGGTCTTATAGCTCAAAATAAGCAGTAAATGCATGAAAAATAACAAATGAAGTCAGAAAGTGTTAAAAATTGATGATGTGGCTTTGAATGGTGTATTTTGAACACACAAAAAGTCAGGAGTTCAAATAAGTTTAAAAAAATGAAATCCCTTTGTATCAGACGAGTTTCCGTATGTAACCCTGATACTTCGAAAGAGATTGTCCATTTTGTACACGCAGTGCATCCAATTTTTGCCGTAACCCTCTCAACTTTCTTGCATATGCTATGTGGATGAAATGATGATACCATGCCAACTTTCAACCTTTTCAGAGTTCATTTGAAATGCTTTTCAATTTTAGGGTCTTATAGCTCAAAATAATAAGTAAATGCATGAAAAATAACAAATGAAGTCAGAAAGGGTTGAAAATTGATGATGTGGCTTTGAATAGTGCATTTCGAACACACAAAAAGTCTGGAGTTCAAATAAGTTCAAAAATTGAAATCCCTTTGTAACAGATGAGTTTCCGTATGAAACCCTGATACTTCAAAAGAGATTGTCCATTTTGTACACGAAGTGCATCTAATTTTTGTCGTAACCCTCCCAACTTTCTTTCGCATGCTATGTGGATGAAATGATGATACCATGCCAACTTTCAACCTTTTCAGAGTTCATTTGAAATGCTTTTCAATTCCAGGGTCTTATAGCTCAAAATAAGCAGTAAATGCATGAAAAATAACAAATGAAGTCAGAAAGGGTTAAAAATTGATGATGTGGCTTTGAATGGTGCATTTTGAACACACAAAAAGTCAGGAGTTCAAATATGTTTAAAAAAATGAAATCCCTTTGTAACAGACGAGTTTCCGTATGTAACCCTGATACTTCGAAAGAGATTGTCCATTTTGTACACGAAGTGCATCCAATTTTTGCCGTAACCCTCTCAACTTTCTTGCATATGCTATGTGGATGAAATGATGATACCATGCCAACTTTCAACCTTTTCAGAGTTCATTTGAAATGCTTTTCAATTTTAGGGTCTTATAGGTCAAAATAATAAGTAAATGCATGAAAAATAACAAATGAAGTCAGAAAGGGTTGAAAATTGATGAGGAGGCTTTGAATAGTGCATTTTGAACACACAAAAACTCTAGAGTTCAAATAAGTTCAAAAATTGAAATCCCTTTGTAACAGATGAGTTTCCGTATGAAACCCTGATACTTCGAAAGAGATTGTCCATTTTGTACACGAAGTGCATCTAATTTTTGTCGTAACCCTCCCTACTTTCTTTCGCATGCTATGTGGATGAAATGATGATACCATGCCAACTTTCAACCTTTTCAGAGTTCATTTGAAATGCATTTCAATTTCATGGTCTTATAGCTCAAAATAAGCAGTAAATGCATGAAAAATAACAAATGAAGTCAAAAAGGGTTGAAAATTGATGATGTGGCTTTGAATGGTGCATTTTGAACACAGAAAAAGTCTGGAGTTCAAATAAGTTCAAAAAATGAAATCCCTTTGTAACCGACGAGTTTCCGTATGAAACCCTGATACTTCGAAAGAGACTGTCCGTTTTGTACACGAAGTGCATCCAATTTTTGCCGTAACCCTCTCTACTCTCTTGCACATGCTATGTGGGTGAAATGATAATACCATGCGACCTTTCAACCTTTTCAGAGTTCATTTGAAATGCTTTTAAATTTCAGGGTCTTATAGCTCAAAATAAGCAGTAAATGCATGAAAAATAACAAATGAAGTCAGAAAGTGTTAAAAATTGATGATGTGGCTTTGAATGGTGTATTTTGAACACACAAAAAGTCAGGAGTTCAAATAAGTTTAAAAAAATGAAATCCCTTTGTATCAGACGAGTTTCCGTATGTAACCCTGATACTTCGAAAGAGATTGTCCATTTTGTACACGCAGTGCATCCAATTTTTGCCGTAACCCTCTCAACTTTCTTGCATATGCTATGTGGATGAAATGATGATACCATGCCAACTTTCAACCTTTTCAGAGTTCATTTGAAATGCTTTTCAATTTTAGGGTCTTATAGCTCAAAATAATAAGTAAATGCATGAAAAATAACAAATGAAGTCAGAAAGGGTTGAAAATTGATGATGTGGCTTTGAATAGTGCATTTCGAACACACAAAAAGTCTGGAGTTCAAATAAGTTCAAAAATTGAAATCCCTTTGTAACAGATGAGTTTCCGTATGAAACCCTGATACTTCAAAAGAGATTGTCCATTTTGTACACGAAGTGCATCTAATTTTTGTCGTAACCCTCCCTACTTTCTTTCGCATGCTATGTGGATGAAATGATGATACCATGCCAACTTTCAACCTTTTCAGAGTTCATTTGAAATGCTTTTCAATTCCAGGGTCTTATAGCTCAAAATAAGCAGTAAATGCATGAAAAATAACAAATGAAGTCAGAAAGGGTTAAAAATTGATGATGTGGCTTTGAATGGTGCATTTTGAACACACAAAAAGTCAGGAGTTCAAATATGTTTAAAAAAATGAAATCCCTTTGTAACAGACGAGTTTCCGTATGTAACCCTGATACTTCGAAAGAGATTGTCCATTTTGTACACGAAGTGCATCCAATTTTTGCCGTAACCCTCTCAACTTTCTTGCATATGCTATGTGGATGAAATGATGATACCATGCCAACTTTCAACCTTTTCAGAGTTCATTTGAAATGCTTTTCAATTTTAGGGTCTTATAGGTCAAAATAATAAGTAAATGCATGAAAAATAACAAATGAAGTCAGAAAGGGTTGAAAATTGATGAGGAGGCTTTGAATAGTGCATTTTGAACACACAAAAACTCTAGAGTTCAAATAAGTTCAAAAATTGAAATCCCTTTGTAACAGATGAGTTTCCGTATGAAACCCTGATACTTCGAAAGAGATTGTCCATTTTGTACACGAAGTGCATCTAATTTTTGTCGTAACCCTCCCTACTTTCTTTCGCATGCTATGTGGATGAAATGATGATACCATGCCAACTTTCAACCTTTTCAGAGTTCATTTGAAATGCATTTCAATTTCATGGTCTTATAGCTCAAAATAAGCAGTAAATGCATGAAAAATAACAAATGAAGTCAAAAAGGGTTGAAAATTGATGATGTGGCTTTGAATGGTGCATTTTGAACACAGAAAAAGTCTGGAGTTCAAATAAGTTCAAAAAATGAAATCCCTTTGTAACCGACGAGTTTCCGTATGAAACCCTGATACTTCGAAAGAGACTGTCCGTTTTGTACACGAAGTGCATCCAATTTTTGCCGTAACCCTCTCTACTTTCTTGCACATGCTATGTGGGTGAAATGATAATACCATGCGACCTTTCAACCTTTTCAGAGTTCATTTGAAATGCTTTTAAATTTCAGGGTCTTATAGCTCAAAATAAGCAGTAAATGCATGAAAAATAACAAATGAAGTCAGAAAGGGTTAAAAATTGATGATGTGGCTTTGAATGGTGCATTTTGAACACACAAAAAGTCAGGAGTTCAAATAAGTTTAAAAAAACTGAAATCCCATAGTAACAGACGAGTTTCCGTATGTAACCCTGATACTTCGAAAGAGATTGTCCATTTTGTACACGCAGTGCATCCAATTTTTTCGTAACCCTCTCAACTTTCTTGCATATGCTATGTGGATGAAATGATGATACCATGCCAACTTTCAACCTTTTCAGAGTTCATTTGAAATGCTTTTCAATTTTAGGGTCTTATAGCTCAAAATAATAAGTAAATGCATGAAAAATAACAAATGAAGTCAGAAAGGGTTGAAAATTGATGATGTGGCTTTGAATGGTGCATTTTGAACACAGAAAAAGTCTGAAGTTCAAATAAGTTCAAAAAATGAAATCCCTTTGTAACCGACGAGTTTCCGTATGAAACCCTGATACTTCGAAAGAGACTGTCCGTTTTGTACACGAAGTGCATCCAATTTTTGCCGTAACCCTCTCTACTTTCTTGCACATGCTATGTGGATGAAATGATGATACCGTGCCAACTTTCAACCTTTTCAGAGTTCATTTGAAATGCTTTTAAATTTCAGGGTCTTATAGCTCAAAATAAGCAGTAAATGCATGAAAAATAACAAATGAAGTCAGAAAGGGTTAAAAATTGATGATGTGGCTTTGAATGGTGCATTTTGAACACACAAAAAGTCTGGAGTTCAAATAAGTTCAAAAAAATGAAATCCCTTTGTATCAGACGAGTTTCCGTATGTAACCCTGATACTTCGAAAGAGATTGTCCATTTTGTACACGCAGTGCATCCAATTTTTGCCGTAACCCTCTCAACTTTCTTGCATATGCTATGTGGATGAAATGATGATACCATGCCAACTTTCAACCTTTTCAGAGTTCATTTGAAATGCTTTTCAATTTTAGGGTCTTATAGCTCAAAATAATAAGTAAATGCATGAAAAATAACAAATGAAGTCAGCAAGCGTTGAAAATTGATGAGGAGGCTTTGAATAGTGCATTTTGAACACACAAAAACTCTGGAGTTCAAATAAGTTCAAAAATTGAAATCCCTTTGTAACAGATGAGTTTCCGTATGAAACCCTGATACTTCGAAAGAGATTGTCCATTTTGTACACGAAGTGCATCTAATTTTTGTCGTAACCCTCCCTACTTTCTTTCGCATGCTATGTGGATGAAATGATGATACCATGCCAACTTTCAACCTTTTCAGAGTTCATTTGAAATGCTTTACAATTTTAGGGTCTTATAGCTCAAAATAATAAGTTAATGCATGAAAAATAACAAATGAAGTCAGAAAGGGTTGAAAATTGATGATGTGGCTTTGAATAGTGCATTTTGAACACACAAAAAGTCTGGAGTTCAAATAAGTTAAAAAATTGAAATCCCTTTGTAACAGATGAGTTTCCGTATGAAACCCTGATACTTCAAAAGAGATTGTCCATTTTGTACACGAAGTGCATCTAATTTTTGTCGTAACCCTCCCTACTTTCTTTCGCATGCTATGTGGATGAAATGATAATACCATGCCAACTTTCAACCTTTTCAGAGTTCATATTTAATGCATTTCAATTTCATGGTCTTATAGCTCAAAATAAGCAGTAAATGCATGAAAAATAACAAATGAAGTCAGAAAGGGTTGAAAATTGATGATGTGGCTTTGAATAGTGCATTTTGAACACACAAAAAGTCTCGAGTTCAAATAAGTCCAAAAATTGAAATCCCTTTGTAACAGATGAGTTTCCGTATGAAACCCTGATACTTCGAAAGAGATTGTCCATTTTGTACACGAAGTGCATCTAATTTTTGTCGTAACCCTCCCTACTTTCTTTCACATGCTATGTGGATGAAATGATGATACCATGCCAACTTTCAACCTTTTCAGAGTTCATTTGAAATGCTTTTCAATTCCAGGGTCTTATAGCTCAAAATAAGCAGTAAATGCATGAAAAATAACAAATGAAGTCAGAAAGGGTTAAAAATTGATGATGTGGCTTTGAATGGTGCATTTTGAACACACAAAAAGTCAGGAGTTCAAATATGTTTAAAAAAATGAAATCCCTTTGTAACAGACGAGTTTCCGTATGTAACCCTGATACTTCGAAAGAGATTGTCCATTTTGTACACGAAGTGCATCCAATTTTTGCCGTAACCCTCTCAACTTCCTTGCATATGCTATGTGGATGGAATGATGATACCATGCCAACTTTCAACCTTTTCAGAGTTCATTTGAAATGCTTTTCAATTTTAGGGTCTTATAGCTCAAAATAATAAGTAAATGCATGAAAAATAACAAATGAATTCAGCAAGCGTTGAAAATTGATGAGGAGGCTTTGAATAGTGCATTTTGAACACACAAAAACTCTGGAGTTCAAATAAGTTCAAAAATTGAAATCCCTTTGTAACAGATGAGTTTCCGTATGAAACCCTGATACTTCGAAAGAGATTGTCCATTTTGTACACGAAGTGCATCTAATTTTTGTCGTAACCCTCCCTACTTTCTTTCGCATGCTATGTGGATGAAATGATGATACCATGCCAACTTTCAACCTTTTCAGAGTTCATTTGAAATGCTTTTCAATTTTAGGGTCTTATAGCTCAAAATAATAAGTAAATGCATGAAAAATAACAAATGAAGTCAGAAAGGGTTGAAAATTGATGATGTGGCTTTCAATAGTGCATTTTGAACACACAAAAAGTCTGGAGTTCAAATAAGTTCAAAAATTGAAATCCCTTTGTAACAGATGAGTTTCCGTATGAAACCCTGATACTTCGAAAGAGATTGTCAATTTTGTACACGAAGTGCATCTAATTTTTTTCGTAACCCTCCCTACTTTCTTTCGCATGCTATGTGGATGAAATGATGATACCATGCCAACTTTCAACCTTTTCAGAGTTCATTTGAAATGCATTTCAATTTCATGGTCTTATAGCTCAAAATAAGCAGTAAATGCATGAAAAATAACAAATGAAGTCAGAAAGGGTTGAAAATTGATGATGTGGCTTTGAATGGTGCATTTTGAACACAGAAAAAGTCTCGAGTTCAAATAAGTCCAAAAAATGAAATCCCTTTGTAACCGACGAGTTTCCGTATGAAACCCTGATACTTCGAAAGAGACTGTCCGTTTTGTACACGCAGTGCATCCAATTTTTGCCGTAACCCTCTCTACTTTCTTGCACATGCTATGTGGGTGAAATGATAATACCATGCGACCTTTCAACCTTTTCAGAGTTCATTTGAAATGCTTTTAAATTTCAGGGTCTTATAGCTCAAAATAAGCAGTAAATGCATGAAAAATAACAAATGAAGTCAGAAAGGGTTAAAAATTGATGATGTGGCTTTGAATGGTGCATTTTGAACACACAAAAAGTCAGGAGTTCAAATAAGTTTAAAAAAATGAAATCCCTTTGTATCAGACGAGTTTCCGTATGTAACCCTGATACTTCGAAAGAGATTGTCCATTTTGTACACGCAGTGCATCCAATTTTTGCCGTAACCCTCTCAACTTTCTTGCATATGCTATGTGGATGAAATGATGATACCATGCCAACTTTCAACCTTTTCAGAGTTCATTTGAAATGCTTTTCAATTTTAGGGTCTTATAGCTCAAAATAATAAGTAAATGCATGAAAAATAACAAATGAAGTCAGAAAGGGTTGAAAATTGATGATGTGGCTTTGAATAGTGCATTTTGAACACACAAAAAGTTTGGAGTTCAAATAAGTTCAAAATTTGAAATCCCTTTGTAACAGATGAGTTTCCGTATGAAACCCTGATACTTCGAAAGAGATTGTCCATTTTGTACACGAAGTGCATCTAATTTTTGCCGTAACCCTCTCAACTTTCTTGCATATGCTATGTGGATGAAATGATGATACCATGCCAACTTTCAACCTTTTCAGAGTTCATTTGAAATGCTTTTCAATTCCAGGGTCTTATAGCTCAAAATAAGCAGTAAATGCATGAAAAATAACAAATGAAGTCAGAAAGGGTTAAAAATTGATGATGTGGCTTTGAATGGTGCATTTTGAACACACAAAAAGTCAGGAGTTCAAATATGTTTAAAAAATGAAATCCCTTTGTAACAGACGAGTTTCCGTATGTAACCCTGATACTTCGAAAGAGATTGTCCATTTTGTACACGAAGTGCATCCAATTTTTGCCGTAACCCTCTCAACTTTCTTGCATATGCTATGTGGATGAAATGATGATACCATGCCAACTTTCAACCTTTTCAGAGTTCATTTGAAATGCTTTTCAATTTTAGGGTCTTATAGCTCAAAATAATAAGTAAATGCATGAAAAATAACAAATGAAGTCAGCAAGCGTTGAAAATTGATGAGGAGGCTTTGAATAGTGCATTTTGAACACACAAAAACTCTGGAGTTCAAATAAGTTCAAAAATTGAAATCCCTTTGTAACAGATGAGTTTCCGTATGAAACCCTGATACTTCGAAAGAGATTGTCCATTTTGTACACGAAGTGCATCTAATTTTTGTCGTAACCCTCCCTACTTTCTTTCGCATGCTATGTGGATGAAATGATGATACCATGCCAACTTTCAACGTTTTCAGAGTTCATTTGAAATGCTTTTCAATTTTAGGGTCTTATAGCTCAAAATAATAAGTAAATGCATGAAAAATAACAAATGAAGTCAGAAAGGGTTGAAAATTGATGATGTGGCTTTGAATAGTGCATTTTGAACACACAAAAAGTCTGGAGTTCAAATAAGTTCAAAAATTGAAATCCCTTTGTAACAGATGAGTTTCCGTATGAAACCCTCATACTTCAAAAGAGACTGTCCATTTTGTACACGAAGTGCATCTAATTTTTGTCGTAACCCTCCCTACTTTCTTTCGCATGCTATGTGGATGAAATGATGATACCATGCCAACTTTCAACCTTTTCAGAGTTCATATTTAATGCATTTCAAATTCATGGTCTTATAGCTCAAAATAAGCAGTAAATGCATGAAAAATAACAAATGAAGTCAGAAAGGGTTGAAAATTGATGATGTGGCTTTGAATAGTGCATTTTGAACACACAAAAAGTCTCGAGTTCAAATAAGTCCAAAAATTGAAATCCCTTTGTAACAGATGAGTTTCCGTATGAAACCCTGATACTTCGAAAGAGATTGTCCATTTTGTACACGAAGTGCATCTAATTTTTGTCGTAACCCTCCCTACTTTCTTTCACATGCTATGTGGATGAAATGATGATACCATGCCAACTTTCAACCTTTTCAGAGTTCATTTGAAATGCTTTTCAATATCATGGTCTTATAGCTCAAAATAAGCAGTAAATGCATGAAAAATAACAAATGAAGTCAGAAAGGGTTGAAAATTGATGATGTGGCTTTGAATGGTGCATTTTGAACACAGAAAAAGTCTCGAGTTCAAATAAGTCCAAAAAATGAAATCCCTTTGTAACCGACGAGTTTCCGTATGAAACCCTGATACTTCGAAAGAGACTGTCCGTTTTGTACACGCAGTGCATCCAATTTTTGCCGTAACCCTCTCTACTTTCTTGCACATGCTATGTGGGTGAAATGATAATACCATGCGACCTTTCAACCTTTTCAGAGTTCATTTGAAATGCTTTTAAATTTCAGGGTCTTATAGCTCAAAATAAGCAGTAAATGCATGAAAAATAACAAATGAAGTCAGAAAGGGTTAAAAATTGATGATGTGGCTTTGAATGGTGCATTTTGAACACACAAAAAGTCAGGAGTTCAAATAAGTTTAAAAAAATGAAATCCCTTTGTATCAGACGAGTTTCCGTATGTAACCCTGATACTTCGAAAGAGATTGTCCATTTTGTACACGCAGTGCATCCAATTTTTGCCGTAACCCTCTCAACTTTCTTGCATATGCTATGTGGATGAAATGATGATACCATGCCAACTTTCAACCTTTTCAGAGTTCATTTGAAATGCTTTTCAATTTTAGGGTCTTATAGCTCAAAATAATAAGTAAATGCATGAAAAATAACAAATGAAGTCAGAAAGGGTTGAAAATTGATGATGTGGCTTTGAATAGTGCATTTTGAACACACAAAAAGTTTGGAGTTCAAATAAGTTCAAAATTTGAAATCCCTTTGTAACAGATGAGTTTCCGTATGAAACCCTGATACTTCGAAAGAGATTGTCCATTTTGTACACGAAGTGCATCTAATTTTTGCCGTAACCCTCTCAACTTTCTTGCATATGCTATGTGGATGAAATGATGATACCATGCCAACTTTCAACCTTTTCAGAGTTCATTTGAAATGCTTTTCAATTCCAGGGTCTTATAGCTCAAAATAAGCAGTAAATGCATGAAAAATAACAAATGAAGTCAGAAAGGGTTAAAAATTGATGATGTGGCTTTGAATGGTGCATTTTGAACACACAAAAAGTCAGGAGTTCAAATATGTTTAAAAAATGAAATCCCTTTGTAACAGACGAGTTTCCGTATGTAACCCTGATACTTCGAAAGAGATTGTCCATTTTGTACACGAAGTGCATCCAATTTTTGCCGTAACCCTCTCAACTTTCTTGCATATGCTATGTGGATGAAATGATGATACCATGCCAACTTTCAACCTTTTCAGAGTTCATTTGAAATGCTTTTCAATTTTAGGGTCTTATAGCTCAAAATAATAAGTAAATGCATGAAAAATAACAAATGAAGTCAGCAAGCGTTGAAAATTGATGAGGAGGCTTTGAATAGTGCATTTTGAACACACAAAAACTCTGGAGTTCAAATAAGTTCAAAAATTGAAATCCCTTTGTAACAGATGAGTTTCCGTATGAAACCCTGATACTTCGAAAGAGATTGTCCATTTTGTACACGAAGTGCATCTAATTTTTGTCGTAACCCTCCCTACTTTCTTTCGCATGCTATGTGGATGAAATGATGATACCATGCCAACTTTCAACCTTTTCAGAGTTCATTTGAAATGCTTTTCAATTTTAGGGTCTTATAGCTCAAAATAATAAGTAAATGCATGAAAAATAACAAATGAAGTCAGAAAGGGTTGAAAATTGATGATGTGGCTTTGAATAGTGCATTTTGAACACACAAAAAGTCTGGAGTTCAAATAAGTTCAAAAATTGAAATCCCTTTGTAACAGATGAGTTTCCGTATGAAACCCTCATACTTCAAAAGAGACTGTCCATTTTGTACACGAAGTGCATCTAATTTTTGTCGTAACCCTCCCTACTTTCTTTCGCATGCTATGTGGATGAAATGATGATACCATGCCAACTTTCAACCTTTTCAGAGTTCATATTTAATGCATTTCAAATTCATGGTCTTATAGCTCAAAATAAGCAGTAAATGCATGAAAAATAACAAATGAAGTCAGAAAGGGTTGAAAATTGATGATGTGGCTTTGAATAGTGCATTTTGAACACACAAAAAGTCTCGAGTTCAAATAAGTCCAAAATTGAAATCCCTTTGTAACAGATGAGTTTCCGTATGAAACCCTGATACTTCGAAAGAGATTGTCCATTTTGTACACGAAGTGCATCTAATTTTTGTCGTAACCCTCCCTACTTTCTTTCACATGCTATGTGGATGAAATGATGATACCATGCCAACTTTCAACCTTTTCAGAGTTCATTTGAAATGCTTTTCAATATCATGGTCTTATAGCTCAAAATAAGCAGTAAATGCATGAAAAATAACAAATGAAGTCAGAAAGGGTTGAAAATTGATGATGTGGCTTTGAATGGTGCATTTTGAACACAGAAAAAGTCTCGAGTTCAAATAAGTCCAAAAAATGAAATCCCTTTGTAACCGACGAGTTTCCGTATGAAACCCTGATACTTCGAAGAGACTGTCCGTTTTGTACACGCAGTGCATCCAATTTTTGCCGTAACCCTCTCTACTTTCTTGCACATGCTATGTGGGTGAAATGATAATACCATGCGACCTTTCAACCTTTTCAGAGTTCATTTGAAATGCTTTTAAATTTCAGGGTCTTATAGCTCAAAATAAGCAGTAAGTGCATGAAAAATAACAAATGAAGTCAGAAAGGGTTAAAAATTGATGATGTGGCTTTGAATGGTGCATTTTGAACACACAAAAAGTCAGGAGTTCAAATAAGTTTAAAAAAATGAAATCCCTTTGTATCAGACGAGTTTCCGTATGTAACCCTGATACTTCGAAAGAGATTGTCCATTTTGTACACGCAGTGCATCCAATTTTTGCCGTAACCCTCTCAACTTTCTTGCATATGCTATGTGGATGAAATGATGATACCATGCCAACTTTCAACCTTTTCAGAGTTCATTTGAAATGCTTTTCAATTTTAGGGTCTTATAGCTCAAAATAATAAGTAAATGCATGAAAAATAACAAATGAAGTCAGAAAGGGTTGAAAATTGATGATGTGGCTTTGAATAGTGCATTTTGAACACACAAAAAGTTTGGAGTTCAAATAAGTTCAAAAATTGAAATCCCTTTGTAACAGATGAGTTTCCGTATGAAACCCTGATACTTCGAAAGAGATTGTCCATTTTGTACACGAAGTGCATCTAATTTTTGCCGTAACCCTCTCAACTTTCTTGCATATGCTATGTGGATGAAATGATGATACCATGCCAACTTTCAACCTTTTCAGAGTTCATTTGAAATGCTTTTCAATTCCAGGGTCTTATAGCTCAAAATAAGCAGTAAATGCATGAAAAATAACAAATGAAGTCAGAAAGGGTTAAAAATTGATGATGTGGCTTTGAATGGTGCATTTTGAACACACAAAAAGTCAGGAGTTCAAATATGTTTAAAAAAATGAAATCCCTTTGTAACAGACGAGTTTCCGTATGTAACCCTGATACTTCGAAAGAGATTGTCCATTTTGTACACGAAGTGCATCCAATTTTTGCCGTAACCCTCTCAACTTTCTTGCATATGCTATGTGGATGAAATGATGATACCATGCCAACTTTCAACCTTTTCAGAGTTCATTTGAAATGCTTTTCAATTTTAGGGTCTTATAGCTCAAAATAATAAGTAAATGCATGAAAAATAACAAATGAAGTCAGCAAGCGTTGAAAATTGATGAGGAGGCTTTGAATAGTGCATTTTGAACACACAAAAACTCTGGAGTTCAAATAAGTTCAAAAATTGAAATCCCTTTGTAACAGATGAGTTTCCGTATGAAACCCTGATACTTCGAAAGAGATTGTCCATTTTGTACACGAAGTGCATCTAATTTTTGTCGTAACCCTCCCTACTTTCTTTCGCATGCTATGTGGATGAAATGATGATACCATGCCAACTTTCAACCTTTTCAGAGTTCATTTGAAATGCTTTTCAATTTTAGGGTCTTATAGCTCAAAATAATAAGTAAATGCATGAAAAATAACAAATGAAGTCAGAAAGGGTTGAAAATTGATGATGTGGCTTTGAATAGTGCATTTTGAACACACAAAAAGTCTGGAGTTCAAATAAGTTCAAAAATTGAAATCCCTTTGTAACAGATGAGTTTCCGTATGAAACCCTCATACTTCAAAAGAGACTGTCCATTTTGTACACGAAGTGCATCTAATTTTTGTCGTAACCCTCCCTACTTTCTTTCGCATGCTATGTGGATGAAATGATGATACCATGCCAACTTTCAACCTTTTCAGAGTTCATATTTAATGCATTTCAAATTCATGGTCTTATAGCTCAAAATAAGCAGTAAATGCATGAAAAATAACAAATGAAGTCAGAAAGGGTTGAAAATTGATGATGTGGCTTTGAATAGTGCATTTTGAACACACAAAAAGTCTCGAGTTCAAATAAGTCCAAAAATTGAAATCCCTTTGTAACAGATGAGTTTCCGTATGAAACCCTGATACTTCGAAAGAGATTGTCCATTTTGTACACGAAGTGCATCTAATTTTTGTCGTAACCCTCCCTACTTTCTTTCACATGCTATGTGGATGAAATGATGATACCATGCCAACTTTCAACCTTTTCAGAGTTCATTTGAAATGCTTTTCAATTCCAGGGTCTTATAGCTCAAAATAAGCAGTAAATGCATGAAAAATAACAAATGAAGTCAGAAAGGGTTAAAAATTGATGATGTGGCTTTGAATGGTGCATTTTGAACACACAAAAAGTCAGGAGTTCAAATATGTTTAAAAAAATCAAATCCCTTTGTAACAGACGAGTTTCCGTATGTAACCCTGATACTTCGAAAGAGATTGTCCATTTTGTACACGAAGTGCATCCAATTTTTGCCGTAACCCTCTCAACTTTCTTGCATATGCTATGTGGATGAAATGATGATACCATGCCAACTTTCAACCTTTTCAGAGTTCATTTGAAATGCTTTTCAATTTTAGGGTCTTATAGCTCAAAATAATAAGTAAATGCATGAAAAATAACAAATGAAGTCAGCAAGCGTTGAAAACTGATGAGGAGGCTTTGAATAGTGCATTTTGAACACACAAAAACTCTGGAGTTCAAATAAGTTCAAAATTGAAATCCCTTTGTAACAGATGAGTTTCCGTATGAAACCCTGATACTTCGAAAGAGATTGTCCATTTTGTACACGAAGTGCATCTAATTTTTGTCGTAACCCTCCCTACTTTCTTTCGCATGCTATGTGGATGAAATGATGATACCATGCCAACTTTCAACCTTTTCAGAGTTCATTTGAAATGCTTTTCAATTTTAGGGTCTTATAGCTCAAAATAATAAGTAAATGCATGAAAAATAACAAATGAAGTCAGAAAGGGTTGAAAATTGATGATGTGGCTTTCAATAGTGCATTTTGAAAACACAAAAAGTCTGGAGTTCAAATAAGTTCAAAAATTGAAATCCCTTTGTAACAGATGAGTTTCCGTATGAAACACTGATACTTCGAAAGAGATTGTCCATTTTGTACACGAAGTGCATCTAATTTTTGTCGTAACCCTCCCTACTTTCTTTCGCATGCTATGTGGATGAAATGATGATACCATGCCAACTTTCAACCTTTTCAGAGTTCATTTGAAATGCATTTCAATTTCATGGTCTTATAGCTCAAAATAAGCAGTAAATGCATGAAAAATAACAAATGAAGTCAGAAAGGGTTGAAAATTGATGATGTGGCTTTGAATGGTGCATTTTGAACACAGAAAAAGTCTCGAGTTCAAATAAGTCCAAAAAATGAAATCCCTTTGTAACCGACGAGTTTCCGTATGAAACCCTGATACCTCGAAAGAGACTGTCCGTTTTGTACACGCAGTGCATCCAATTTTTGCCGTAACCCTCTCTACTTTCTTGCACATGCTATGTGGGTGAAATGATAATACCATGCGACCTTTCAACCTTTTCAGAGTTCATTTGAAATGCTTTTAAATTTCAGGGTCTTATAGCTCAAAATAAGCAGTAAATGCATGAAAAATAACAAATGAAGTCAGAAAGGGTTAAAAATTGATGATGTGGCTTTGAATGGTGCATTTTGAACACACAAAAAGTCAGGAGTTCAAATAAGTTTAAAAAAATGAAATCCCTTTGTATCAGACGAGTTCCGTATGTAACCCTGATACTTCGAAAGAGATTGTCCATTTTGTACACGTAGTGCATCCAATTTTTGCCGTAACCCTCTCAACTTTCTTGCATATGCTATGTGGATGAAATGATGATACCATGCCAACTTTCAACCTTTTCAGAGTTCATTTGAAATGCTTTTCAATTTTAGGTCTTATAGCTCAAAATAATAAGTAAATGCATGAAAAATAACAAATGAAGTCAGAAAGGGTTGAAAATTGATGATGTGGCTTTGAATAGTGCATTTTGAACACACAAAAAGTCTGGAGTTCAAATAAGTTCAAAAATTGAAATCCCTTTGTAACAGATGAGTTTCCGTATGAAACCCTGATACTTCGAAAGAGATTGTCCATTTTGTACACGAAGTGCATCTAATTTTTGTCGTAACCCTCCCTACTTTCTTTCACATGCTATGTGGATGAAATGATGATACCATGCCAACTTTCAACCTTTTCAGAGTTCATTGAAATGCTTTTCAATTCCAGGGTCTTATAGCTCAAAATAAGCAGTAAATGCATGAAAAATAACAAATGAAGTCAGAAAGGGTTAAAAATTGATGATGTGGCTTTGAATGGTGCATTTTGAACACACAAAAATTCAGGAGTTCAAATATGTTTAAAAAAATGAAATCCCTTTGTAACAGACGAGTTTCCGTATGTAACCCTGATACTTCGAAAGAGATTGTCCATTTTGTACACGAAGTTCATCCAATTTTTGTCGTAACCCTCCCTACTTTCTTTCGCATGCTATGTGGATGAAATGATGATACTATGCCAACTTTCAACCTTTTCAGAGTTCATTTGAAATGCATTTCAATTTCATGGTCTTATAGCTCATAATAAGCAGTAAATGCATGAACAATAACAAATGAAGTCAGAAAGGGTTGAAAATTGATGATGTGGCTATTAATGGTGCATTTTGAACACAGAAAAAGTCTGGAGTTCAAATAAGTTCAAAAAATGAAATCCCTTTGTAACCGACGAGTTTCCGTATGAAACCCTGATACTTCGAAAGAGACTGTCCGTTTTGTACACGAAGTGCATCCAATTTTTGCCGTAACCCTCTCTACTTTCTTGCACATGCTATGTGGGTGAAATGATAATACCATGCGACCTTTCAACCTTTTCAGAGTTCATTTGAAATGCTTTTAAGTTTCAGGGTCTTATAGCTCAAAATAAGCAGTAAATGCATGAAAAATAACAAATGAAGTCAGAACGGGTTAAAAATTGATGATGTGGCTTTGAATGGTGCATTTTGAACACACAAAAAGTCAGGAGTTCAAATAAGTTTAAAAAAACTGAAATCCCATAGTAACAGACGAGTTTCCGTATGTAACCCTGATACTTCGAAAGAGATTGTCCATTTTGTACACGAAGTGCATCCAATTTTTGCCGTAACCCTCTCAACTTTCTTGCATATGCTATGTGGATGAAATGATGATACCATGCAACTTTCAACCTTTTCAGAGTTCATTTGAATGCTTTTCAATTTTAGGGTCTTATAGCTCAAAATAATAAGTAAATGCATGAAAAATAACAAATGAAGTCAGCAAGCGTTGAAAATTGATGAGGAGGCTTTGAATAGTGCATTTTGAACACACAAAAACTCTGGAGTTCAAATAAGTTCAAAAATTGAAATCCCTTTGTAACAGATGAGTTTCCGTATGAAACCCTGATACTTCGAAAGAGATTGTCCATTTTGTACACGAAGTGCATCTAATTTTTGTCGTAACCCTCCCTACTTTCTTTCGCATGCTATGTGGATGAAATGATGATACCATGCCAACTTTCAACCTTTTCAGAGTTCATTTGAAATGCTTTTCAATTTTAGGGTCTTATAGCTCAAAATAATAAGTAAATGCATGAAAAATAACAAATGAAGTCAGAAAGGGTTGAAAATTGATGATGTGGCTTTGAATAGTGCATTTTGAACACACAAAAAGTCTGGAGTTCAAATAAGTTCAAAAATTGAAATCCCTTTGTAACAGATGAGTTTCCGTATGAAACCCTCATACTTCAAAAGAGATTGTCCATTTTGTACACGAAGTGCATCTAATTTTTGTCGTAACCCTCCCTACTTTCTTTCGCATGCTATGTGGATGAAATGATGATACCATGCCAACTTTCAACCTTTTCAGAGTTCATATTTAATGCATTTCAAATTCATGGTCTTATAGCTCAAAATAAGCAGTAAATGCATGAAAAATAACAAATGAAGTCAGAAAGGGTTGAAAATTGATGATGTGGCTTTGAATAGTGCATTTTGAACACACAAAAAGTCTCGAGTTCAAATAAGTCCAAAAATTGAAATCCCTTTGTAACAGATGAGTTTCCGTATGAAACCCTGATACTTCGAAAGAGATTGTCCATTTTGTACATGAAGTGCATCTAATTTTTGTCGTAACCCTCCCTACTTTCTTTCACATGCTATGTGGATGAAATGATGATACCATGCCAACTTTCAACCTTTTCAGAGTTCATTTGAAATGCTTTTCAATTCCAGGGTCTTATAGCTCAAAATAAGCAGTAAATGCATGAAAAATAACAAATGAAGTCAGAAAGGGTTAAAAATTGATGATGTGGCTTTGAATGGTGCATTTTGAACACACAAAAAGTCAGGAGTTCAAATATGTTTAAAAAAATCAAATCCCTTTGTAACAGACGAGTTTCCGTATGTAACCCTGATACTTCGAAAGAGATTGTCCATTTTGTACACGAAGTGCATCCAATTTTTGCCGTAACCCTCTCAACTTTCTTGCATATGCTATGTGGATGAAATGATGATACCATGCCAACTTTCAACCTTTTCAGAGTTCATTTGAAATGCTTTTCAATTTTAGGGTCTTATAGCTCAAATAATAAGTAAATGCATGAAAAATAACAAATGAAGTGAGCAAGCGTTGAAAATTGATGAGGAGGCTTTGAATAGTGCATTTTGAACACACAAAAACTCTGGAGTTCAAATAAGTTCAAAAATTTAAATCCCTTTGTAACAGATGAGTTTCCGTATGAAACCCTGATACTTCGAAAGAGATTGTCCATTTTGTACACGAGTGCATCTAATTTTTGTCGTAACCCTCCCTACTTTCTTTCGCATGCTATGTGGATGAAATGATGATACCATGCAACTTTCAACCTTTTCAGAGTTCATTTGAAATGCTTTTCAATTTTAGGG